>NC_040895.2:17338404-17503404 GCF_900634795.4 Betta splendens
AGTCTGAGTCCGAGCCTGTGTCTGAGTCTGAAGCTGAGTCTGTGTCTGAGTCTGAGTCTGAGCCTGTGTCTGAGCCCGAGCCTGAGTCTGAGTCTGAGTCTGAGTCTGAGTTTGAGCCTGTGTCTGAGTCTGAGTCTGAGCCTGAGCCTGTGTCTGACTCTGAGTCTGAGTCTGAGTCCGAGCCTGTGTCTGAGTCCGAAGCTGAGCCTGTGTCTGAGTTTGAGTTTGAGTCTGAGTTTGAGCCTAAGTCTGAGCCTGAGTCTGAGTTTGAGTCTGAGTCTGAGTCTGCGCTGCTCGTCGGGCTTCACCAGCCTCCATCTGCTCGCTGTGAGCCCCGTTTGGACCTTTAGCCTCCTCCGGCTGTAGGAGCGGCCGTCTGACCTGCTGCGCTCCCTCCGGCGGCTCCACAGACCCTGAACGCGACCACCTCTGCCCAGTCACAGCTGCTCCTCCACAATTAGGACGCTGCACTCTTGACTGTGAGCTGAAGCTACGCTCAAACAGCCGTCTGCTGCGTGGCAGTTAAATGTCTCTGTGTTTCCTGTTTCACGGCACAGAATTTAACATGCTAATATTCTGACCCCCATCAACCGGCGGCTGTTAAAATCCCCCTGGACGGCGGAGCCTGAGCCACAGCACATGCGATTTGAATTTGGTCTGGGAACGTTGAAGCGTGACCTGCCCTCCTCTCCCGCTCCGTGTTTCCTGTCACTCACCTGTCAAACTGTCCAATAACATTTCTGCACCTGAAGGCTTTAAATAGTTTGATGCGCCTCGATCACAGTAGATAATCTGAGTTTGCACTTTCTGCTGCATTCACTGTAGTATTTACAAATGAAAGTCTGTTCCTACAGCCGCAGTTAATGTCAACTGGAGAATAAATGTACAGCCTATAACCACTGTGGTGCAGCAGCAATCAACAGCTGACGGCTGTGAAATGGATATTAGTTTATATGGAAATGCCACAGATCATTGGCATAATATTGATTCAGGCCAACACAGGGACCCAGAACCTATAAATGAAACAGCTCTGCCCTTATAAAACCCCGAGAAGACCTCGCGTGAGTCTGTCACACGCAGCATAAACAGTGGAGGCTGTGATATCAGCTGGGTGATGTAATCACCACGGCGATGAGATCCACTTTGTTCCGCGGTAACTCACTTAGAGACACATTACGCTGGAGCAATGAATGGGTGGATGCAGGGATGAATGACGGCTAACGGAGGACGGGGATGGATGGATTCAGGAGCGACAGACGGAGGGAGGAGGAGGAGGAGAGGGGGGACCGAAAAAGACCAGCATCAATACTTTGTGGATAGTTGGTGAATGAGCGAGGAGCTCATTCCACGGCGGAGAAAATATCAGAGGAACGAGCAAGTGGCTCAGAGAACTTGACGCAGATGGAATCAGAGTGATATTAGATAAACTAATTAGAACAGAGCCTCCTTTTCCTGCACTCTCGCCGCCTCTGTATCATCCATCTCGTCTGCCGGTCATTGCCTCATTCTCTCCGACTTTCCCGGAATAAAAGCGTGATGTTTTCCCGCCGATGGCGAGCGGCTCTGCTTCCCGCAGGCTCTTTAAAGTGAAATGGGATCCGTGTACGTCCAATCGAAAAGCTTTTAACTAGCAGAGCTATGGGGTTGCCAGGTGGGTAAAGTCTTTAGCAGCCGGGACGCCCAGTGTGTGTTATTGTGAGTGTGGGTGAGTGAGTGAGTGCGAGTAAAGCGTTTAGCACAACTCCTGACTCACCGTGTTCTACCTGAGTAAATACAAGTGTTTGTGTGGCTCAGGGAAACTAATTGTTTTACTCTCCGTTTTCTGCACACTTTCCATCTTTGTTGTTTGCATGAACGTTCAAAATAATAAGCACAAGTAAACTCTGGAAAGTTAAACAGAAAGAAGTCATTTAAAGTGTTGGATCAGTAATATGCAACAAAACACATCAGTGCTTGAATGTAAAACCTGCAGGTCTGGGATTTATTCATGCACGCTGTTCATATGGAGCCGGTCCTACGTAGTTCTACCTGGAAACAAATGCAAAAGTTAAAGTTCCTAAACAAGAGAAACAGAAGAGAGCATCAAAAGTCAGCGTCTGTTGGAACTTTATGGAGGTTTGATCACATTTAAAGACGCACATCGTCCTTAAGGATCTGATGCTAGAACTCCTCGGGTTTGTGCATTTGCTCATCATCAACGCATCAACGTGATGCAATGCTTCGTCAGGAGGTTCCAATGTTCACGTCTTGTTCTGTGTTTATACAAGACATCCCCCATTTCAGAGAGAGAGAGAGAGAGGGAGAGAGAGAGAGAGAGAGAGAGAGAGAGAGAGAGAGATTTCCATCACTGTCCGCAGCTGGACGACTTATCAGGAAGCTCTCATATATTTCAAGCCATGTATTATTCACAAAGGAAAAGTCAGTATGTTTCTTTTCTTTAACCGCACCACAGCGCGCGCACACACACACACACACACACACACACACACACACACACACACACACACACACACACACACACACACACACACACACACACACACACACACACACACACACACACACACACACACACACACACCTGCGGTAAAACACGCCAAGCACAGGAACTTCGGCCCCAAGAATCAAAGTGCAGAGTGGAATCATTTCACACCTTCACCAAATTATTTATCACAGCGTCGCTACCAAAAACAAACAGTTTCCCTGTTTCCACCTCCGTTGCACTAAATACTACACCAAGTCAGATGCAGCAGCTAAAAGGCGAATTCCATTAGCATAATGAGCAGCACAAACCAGAGTCTTTTTCATTATAGCGTGTGCATAATCCACGCTATTGGAGGCAGGGTTAAGTAGGGATGTGTTTAATTGCCTGCTGAGAGGGTTGTATAAATTAATTGCTGTGGGACGCTACGTTGGAGAAAAACTAGAAGAAAGGTCTTTAAAAATGTCATCTGTACAAAGTGGTGTTTGACAAAAACTGGCAGACGTCTTCCTGCCGGAGGTGTCATGGATTACATGGAAATGTCATTACTCTCACAACATCATCAGCATCTGAAGCAGGAACATCGTTTGGGGAGAAAATGTGGCTTTGGGGTTCTGCTTTAAACTTATTAAACTTTCAGACTTTTTCTGAATCAATACATTATAAATTCTAAATAGTTCTACTACTTTTTGAGGATGAGGATTTTTTTCTTATAGTTTTCTGTGATTGGAGCTCAAAAGTTCACTTCACTGTAGTTGAAATATTGTATTGTTTTAAGAGCTTAGATAATAAAGATGCAACTCCATTGAATCCCAGTCAACGCCCAGCAGAACCGGGCCGGTTGGCGCGGGCCTCGTGCTCACAGCAGGGGTCCGGCTGTGGTCGCAGT
Organism: Betta splendens; assembly: GCF_900634795.4. Lineage (NCBI taxonomy): Eukaryota > Metazoa > Chordata > Actinopteri > Anabantiformes > Osphronemidae > Betta > Betta splendens. The sequence goes on from NC_040895.2 coordinate 17,341,776, forward strand.
GGTCAGTGGAGACGTCTGTAGCAGCTGATCTGAGCGTCGCTGCCGCTCGGCCCGTCGGACCAGCGCCGCTGCGCTGACGCGTCCTCTGCTGTGGACCCACGGCACCAACACGCCGACGTGCAGCAGATGTGGAAACCGTCAGTCAACATTATCCAGTGGAAACGAATGAGAAGGGAGATCAATGAAACGCAATAAATACCACAACAAAAGGTTACTGAGAACGTGTGCGTCCACTCTGCAGCTAATTGGAAGCTTCAGGGTGATTGACTCCAAATGACCCGAGGCTGCACATTATTCCACTCATAACTAGTCAAACTGCATAAAAGGATCCGATGAGCTGCTTGTTTTCACCTGCACACATTTACTGGTTGCTGTTCACTCTGAGCTTAACAGTAAAAACGTGCTGTAACGAAACCAAACCTTTATTTTCACCACAAACAGTCGCAGCATCAGCAAAACGGATGGAGCCTTGAAGGAGAATTCAAAGACCTGAGGCTGTGAAATTTCTGTTCACTTTGCATTTGTGTCTGTGTTTCTCCATTAACTACGTCTTGACCTCCACAGAGCTTTGACATTTTAATCAAATAACACTGGCTGCGATTTCCTGTTTCAGGACCGTGACACCTGAATCAATGTGGGTTGAAGACACACGAAGGCGCGTTTATTCCCTCGGAAACAGCGGCTGAAGGTAAAACACGTGTGGAGCTCCGCTTCAACAATTAAAGCCACACTGCTGAAAACGCACAAAACAAAGGTTCATTAGGCCCAGAAATAACGGCTTCCGTTCATGTTTCTGTGAATGGACAATGATCAGATGATGATGATGATCAGCGCGATGCTCTCCTCCGTGTCTTCTTCTGCTGATGAATGGACAGCGTGGCGTTTGAGCGCGTGTTTTTACAGTATGATCTGAGAAAAGAATCCAGCGGAGATGAAGGACCTCCTTCTCACTCCCAAAGGTCATGAGTGAAATTCATGAGAGAAATATGATTTTTTAAACAGTTTTAAACAGTTTAAACAGTTTTAAACAGTTCTTTTCCTACTTGTGTTTTTATTAGTGATTGGCTAATTGGCTGATTTCATATCATTATTCATTTGCTGCCTCTGCTCTTCCTCATATATTCATATATCATTTAGTGCTTGCCTTCATCTGCTGGCTTTATGTTGTGTTTGAGTCGTGTCTACATGTACGTTTGTTTGGCTGCAGACACGTCCGACCACTGTCCTGTGTCCTGTGTCCTCTGTTTCTGTCCTCTGTCCTGTGTCCTCTGTCCTCTGCAGGCTTTAAAGGGTCTGTAGCTTTAAACATTCTATAAACAGTGACTATAAAAATCTGGGTCTGGGCCGTACATGTGTGGATTTGAGGTCCGATCAGTGACATTTGAAGTTGACCTCCTTCGTACGTAGGACTTTTCATTCCGATCCTGTGGATCACACTGTAAACTGCCTCCACAATTATCTTAAAACCACGAGCATCCGAGCGGCAGCGCTGCCAAAGTGTGTGAGGGATAAAAGGATCTCCACACTCACTGCTGATTACACGCCTCCCTCTGCTCCTGTGCAGTTTGTCTCCTGGGCCTGTGATGACGGACGCACAGGTTCCATAAGGTGGAGCCGTCAGGGGCGGGGTCAGCGTGGAAGCTGCTTTCAGGCTGACGACTGTTTCGTGTTGGCTGCATATTTCTGTGTGCATGTGATTGGGTTCCACCAGCGCAGTGTTTCTATGCATTATTGATCTGTTCAGAGCTTCTCCTCTGGATCGCTGGTTTCCTGGGCTGAGGCAGAGACGCCCCGCAGAGCCGAGCTTTATGTCTCACAAACCGTTTCTCCCCTGTAGCTCCCCTTCCTCCTCCTCCTCCTCTTCCTCCTCTTCCTCCTCCTCCTCCTCTTCCTCCTTCTCTTCCTCCTCCTCCTCCTCTTCCTCCTCCTCCTCCTCCTCCTCCTCTTCCTCCTCCTCCTCCTCTTCCTCCTCCTCCTCCTCCTCCTCTTCCTCCTCCACCTCCTCCTCCTCCTCCCTTTCCTTTCATTCCAGCTTTTATCCCTGCACCTTCGTACTAATTTGTTCCCATTTTATCCTGAGCTCGACCTCCCTTTTACCTCCACTGGCAGCGTGTGCTGTACATTAGGGCTCCGCTTGTTTTTTGGTTCCTCGCGGCCTCCTGCAGATGCCAGATCAGACGAAACAACGTGAGCCATGGAGAAGAGCGGAATTCCTTTGGTTTCTTGTTCCGTATTAAACGGGACAGAGTGCGCGTGGACCCTTAAATCAACACTGACGGAGGCTGGAGTGTGGTAGTGTGGTTCAGGCTCAGAGGCCTGATCGCAGCATGTTGGGGGTTTTCTGCTCCAGATGCTAATTTGATCTTTTTGAACCAAACAGTCATCGAGCTTTGGGAACTGCCCCGAGGTCAGACACGTCGTCCAAAGCGCCGCCACCAGCAGGGGGCGGTGGTCTGTCGTCATTACTCATAAAGAGGAAGGAAGAAGAAGAACCTCCACCCAAGCAGCTGTCAGATAACAAGACACTGGGGTCAAAGCTTATCTGAGCAGCCAGTCAGTCTAGACAACACGCTGACTCAGCTTAAAGCCCACAGGCGGCTTGTGAGAAGAACCAACAAACATACAAACATGTGAGATGTCTTTTCCGCCGAAGCTTTCGTTTGGTGACGTCACATTTCACCGAAGATGCAAACTCCAAGATCCGACGGGCCGTAAGATACAAAAGAGCCAGACTGTGACCTCCAGGAAGTGAAGGCTGGTTGCAGAGCGCTGTGTGGGGCGACGGTAGACAGTGACTGTAACATTAGACGGCACTGACGGCGCCTTCAGACACACGCCCAGCGGCGCCTCGCGCGTCGGCGGCTCTGCTGTAATTGCGTGTGGGGGTGTGAAGGAATGTGTGTCGGTGGAGGGCTGTGCTCGAGGTGAGGACTTGACCCCTGGGGTTAATCCCGACTTTTAACCACGGGGAAATGGGATCCGTGACGCGCACGTGGCCGGTGCGCGGCCGTATTTTTAGATTCCTTCAAGCTGCAGCAGACAAAGGGAACCTTTCAGCGCGCGCGGCCTGTGTTCTGTTTTTCTTTCTCTGCCTCCCCCCGGCCCATCCCTCACTCCTCCCCCGGGACCCATTCATCCAGCAGTGCCTTAATAGAGCCCGCCTCTCCTCTGTCCTCCCTCCAGTCACAACTTTCTTTCTTTCTCTCTCCTTCGCTCTGTCTTCATCGCGACCCGGCAGCTCCGGCTAAATAAACAGCGGGTGCACAGCTGGGGCTCAGGTTTATATTTCCTCTTTAAAATCCCTGCTTCTCTCTCCTCCCTTCCTCCCTCCCTCCCCTCCTGCACGTTTAGAGATCCAACAACGGACCTTCGTCCTGAGCCGTGGGCACGTTCACATCTGACACAGTGAATCTGGTGCCAGGTCAGTGTTGACCATCTTTCTTTCAGAAGCTTTTTCCACAGTAAAAACGCGTAAACGTCCTCAGAAACTTTCTAATTAACTTCCACTTTGCTGAGAAGCTCACTCTGCTTCACCAACACTTTATTTTCAATTTTCATCACTGAATCTGTCGCCTGTAGAAACACTGTAAACATCGGCTTAATCATCCAGATGTTCTTTACACAGACACAGAACAATAAGAAGGTGACATTTGCTAATGGCCCGGGTCTATTGATTCTAATCTCGCATGCTTCACCTTTCACGTCTTCACGTTATGTCTCACGTTTCAGGAGTGAAGTCATTGCTGTGCTGCAACCGTGAGACGCGGCTTTTAAGTTGCACATCATCAACGCGAGCGACGCGACCGTGCAGTGCGTCGGACACAGCGTGCACGGCCCAAAACATGGAAGTGTCAGGAGCAACACAGTCGTGCTTTCAGGACGGGGCCTGAAACCAGATGCGTCTCATACACTGAGTCCCAGGTTGTCACTCTGCAAGGACCGTGTGCTGTCCTGGCTTCAGACGGAACCAGAGGCTGTGGGTTGAGGGTGTGATGATGTTCTGTGGTTCTGTTCAGGTTCTCGTCTCGTCTCGTCCCATTCATTAGTATCCGTACTTATTCAGTTCTGCTGTGAGGTTTCACTCTGTACTTGTTAAACCAACTCGACGTCTCTCCTGATTGTTCTTGTTCTTGTTCTTTGCTGCCGTGTTTGTGACACAAGGCCTCTATCACATGTGTAACTTTAATTATTTTCACTGGGCCATTTTAAATAGATGGCGTCACCGTCTGATAAGACTCTGACTCCGAAACAAGTTCTCATTTCAGACTGTAATTTGGCCGAATGTGCAGCTCATTTCTGCATTAACGATTCTCGTTCCTGATAAGATATGGATTTAAATCCAGTTAGTTTTAACTTCACTTACGTGACCTCCATAATAGAACTTTTAGAGCAGAGGATGTTCTTGTGCTTCCCGCTGCTCTGACCCGCTGTGGCTCAAGGGCACGATTCTCCGTGAGTTCTACTTTATGGTCTGAGTCCAGTGGTTGAAATATGACCAGCTCTGAAGTACACAGAACCAGAGCTCGTAAAAAATACACACATGCTGCTGGCGAGACGCGATCGCAGCATTGAGACCCAAACTGTTCTCCTCTCTTTCATAAAACACACTTCAGCCATTTACATAAACCAGTGGAACTGATGGTAAAGAAACGTAACGTTCAGGTAATTTGTGAGAATCAGGAGCTTCTGGAGGATGAACAGACATGAGCAGGAGAGAGGCCTGTGATTCCTGCTGCCGACTGACAGTAGATGCGAGTGAATTGCAGCCATGAGGATGAGGACGGAGATTCCTGAAGAAAACCGACGGCGCTTTTTGCTCTTCATGCGCCACAAAACGTCAGTTGTCGCCAAATGAAAGCTGTTTGATGTTTTTACTAACAGATGCGAGCTGCTCTGTGGAGAACAGTCACACTGGTGTGGACGCCCATGCTCTACTTACATCTCACCGTGTTGAACAAGTCCCTTGACTTTTATTAACATAGATATTGCTTTTTGTGAATAATGTGATTTCACATCATTGCCTCCACTGGGCGCCGTTGAGAAAAAATGCACTGTAGTCATTTGGATGCTGTTTGCCAAACAGAGATTCAAATGTGATTTACTGACCAATCTGCCGCTCAAGCCTCAACTACGATCGCGAGGATTCGATCACAGAAGGCTGGAAGGAGCGGCCTTCGCAGAGACTGGGCTCGTCCTAAAGAAGGGATCACGCATCTGGACGTACACATGTAGCTGCTTGTTGCCTTTGGAGGTGGAGGATGATTGGGCAACTATTAAACGTCCACTGGGAAGGAAAACACAGGTCCAAGAGAGACCCTGGAGGGGTCACACATCCCTCAGCGTCTCCCAGGAAGAGCTGGAGGTTTGTAGCTTGTCCTCCACATTACAGGTCATTATGCAGTTTTGTGCTGGTAAAATGTTTGTTATATTTATGGACGTGAAGTGAGGATAATCTCATTTCACAGAATGATGTGAGTGCACATGTGAGCCAGGTTTGGAGACCCAAGCTCAAAGCAATGAAGCCATCCATATCCCAGCATGCACCAGGCAACTCTGTCATACTGTCCGGTCCCAAACGTGCAAAACATCCTTCTATGGGAATCAGAAATAGCCTGTGGGCAGGAACTTAGTGAAAACAAACAAGAAAAGCAATAATCAAGCTGGGAAATAATTTAGGACTCACATGCACCGGCACAAAAAGCAGCAGTAGCGCATACTTTCATATAAATACACATTAAAAGAAGAGAAGCACTCGTTTATTCATTATAAAGCTCTTCTAAGACATTATTCTTTTATGGGAGCTGATTAAAATTGCCCAGCACCAGACAAATATAATGGAGCGTTTGTTTTTCTTTTATAATGATTAGTTCAGTGCTGCAATTAAAGGGGACACAAGTTGGTGCTCGGAACAGGGTCTGGTTAATTGAAGAGGAGGAAGCACAGATTGTGTTTGAGCAGGAACAAAGAAGGAAAAGGCCTTTGACTACGAGCTCGTGTACTTCCTGCGTACGATCGCAGAGCAGTTCACCCTTGAAGGCTTGATGATCATCTTCAGAACCAAAAAAAGTCAGCGGCATCACATTAAAAGCATGAACCCACATAACCCTTTGGTCTGATGTGGTTCAGAAGCTTCATTGACGCTAATCGGACCCACGAGCTATACGTTAGTTCGAACATCTGACCTCCTTTAATGTGTCGCCACTAAAAGGAGTGAAAGCTGAAACCAGAGGCTCAGACAGAGGAGCAACGTGTGAAGAAGCAGCAGAAAAAGCAGCTGCAGAAGCAGCAGAGAGAGGTCTGTTGTCTCATTCAGGCTAATGATTCACAGAAAGGTCAACACGTGAAGCGTTTCTCTCTAAAAATGTCAAGTGATGAGTCCGAGCTCTCGCTGAACGCGCGCCGACGGACGTCTGCAGCCGCAGCACGAATCAGGAGCCGCTTCGGACTCAGTCCGCTCTCGTCTGATGCTGTATGTTGTGAATTGCACCGTTTGGGAGTTTTATTTTTGATCTGATTGGTCGCTCACATTAATGAGGCCTCAACCAGCGTCTCCTCAGGCAGCGAGTGCAAATGAATAGAGTTCTATCACAGGTCATGGCTCTGAGAATAAGACTAATAACATGGATTCATACAACGCTCAGAGTTTAAGATCAAGGTGAATGTGAATGTTAATCTGTGGCTCCTCTGCTTCACGTAAACACAGGATTTTACTGTGTCTCCATGAGCTGTAGGAGCGGACGTTTCCAGGCCAGCAGTGCTCATCAAACCCAGCTAACAATGGACCCATCAGGAGCCCGGACACGGAGGCTGACGGCTGGAGATCACTGTCAGAGGGACTGTGTGTGTGTGTGTGTGTGTGTGTGTGTGTGTGTGTGTGTGTGTGTGTGTGTGTGTGTGTGTGTGTGTGTGTGTGTGTGTGTGCCATGCCTCTGCTGACAGGTGCATGCATTTGTTATGTGTGGCTTTGATGGCTGTCAAACATGCATGTGGGTGTGTTACAGTAGGTGTGACACACACAGAGGAAGCTGGGACTGAAGACACCGGCTGCTGCTGCTGCTATGATTACTACTGCACTTCTGTGCGAGAACAAAGGTGACTTAGTCCTACAGGTCCAACTGAGCAGCACCAGGAGTCGATGGAGACCAGCTCAGGTTGGACGTCCGCCTCCAGAGCCCAGTCGATCCAGTAACATAAACCTCAATGTGATTTGCTTCCTCGACAACCAGTGCGTCACCTTAACGCTGGCTTCCTGCTGCTCCTGTTGGTCTTTGTGCGCAGAAGGGGGGGGGGGAGAGAAAAAAAAAAAAAAAAAAAGAAAGAGAGAGAAGAGAGAAGAAGAAGAGAGAGAAGAAAGAGAGAGAGAGAGAGAGAGAGAGAGAGGAAGAGAGAAGAGACGAGAGAGAGAGAGAGAGAGAGGAGAGAGAGAGAGCAGAGAGAGAGAGAAGAGAGAGAGAAGAGGAGAGGAGAGAGAGAGAGAGAGAGAGAAAGAGAGAGAGAGAGAGAGAGAGAGAGAGGAGAGAGAGAGAGAGCGAGAGAGAGAGAGGAGAGTGAGAGGAGAAGAGAAGAAGAGAGAGGAGAGAGAGAGGATAAGGGGAGAGAGAGAGAGAGAGAGAGAGAGAGCAGAGAGATAGAGGAAGAGAGAGAGAGGAGAGAGAGAGAGAGAGGAGAGAGAGAAGAGAGAAGAGAGAAGCGAGAGGGAGAGAGAGAGAAGAGTGAGAGAGAGAGAGAATGAGAGAGAAGACAAGGAGTAGAGAGAGAGCTGATATGGGGAGATGAGAGAGTAGATCGACCACCTCTCTCTCTCTCTCTCTTTCTCTCTCTCTCTCTCTCTCTCTCTCTCTCTCTCTCTCTCTCTCTCTGAACACACAATCAGGACTTGTTAGCGAGGAGACAAACCCAGATTGATTGACTCGGCAGGTGAGGAGACAGGTTGCCAATAGGAATAACTCGACACTGAGCCTCCGTTTCACACTTTCAAACAAAACCCACATGTTTCAGTTTAGTGAGAACACGAGTGAGCTGGACATGAGACTGATCAGAGACCAGCAGACAGCGTTTGAACGGCTGCCCCTCATCTGTTATTGCTTTGAAGCTTGGTCATTGGCCAAGATCAGAATCGACCATGTTGATTTGACCAAAGGCTCCAGACACACACACACACACACACACACACACACACACACACACACACACACACACACACACACACACACACACACACACACACACACACACACACTGCTGACTATTGTGTAACAGCTGTAACACCCTTGAGGACCCACAGCCTCTGTAATTATGAATTGCTCAGTACTATTATCACACACTTCAGTGCTGTTTTCCCATCATTACAGGAAACAACTGTCTCTGGAGTAATAGAATTTAGGGAGTCAGAAAAAAAGTTCCACCGTTGCTTCTGCAGCTGCACAAGAAGTGAAGGAATTAAAACTTCTCCGTCTGCTGAAACTTGCTCTCCTTAATGTGGGTCCTCAATTCTCCCATGTGTGATGCATCACCTCACATCACTCTAAATACAGCGTTTCCGTGCGTTATTTCAGTGGCCTTGGACACTTCATCCTCAATATTAAAGGAACAGGTCTCCCCCAAACTTAGACACAGACACATCCAAGACTCTGATCTACGATCCCTCCAGGCAGTTGCATTTAAATGCTAATGCCTTTAGCACGGAGCCGGCAGACTACAATGGAAGCTGCCCAGTCAGCTGACTGCTGAGAGCAGGAGGACGCCGTGCGTGGGGGTTCCTGGTTCTGGAGGGAGTGAAGGTCCGAATACGAGATGACAGCAATGATGATAAAAGTGTGTCTGTACGAGGCCAGTTTCCAAACGCAGCCACTTACTTCCACCAGTGTCTGTGACTCTGCTGCTGTTCTCAGATCAGGTGGAGTTGAGACGTGGCAGCGGCTAAAGCGGATCGGCAGGAGTGACACCGAGTCAGCGTCTGTGAACTCAGCATCCTGTGTAACTGGGCTGTTTGCCACTTCAGACACTGTCCTGCCTGTGAGGCCTTCAGTACCCAGTGCTGTATGTAATGATGTGAACGTGCCATCAAACACCAACCAGATGCATGAGTTGAGTTGTGGCGCTGGGCTGGTTACTGATGACCGCCATCAGCGTGAGCGCGTGTTGGACCCGAGGCTCCGATGAGGACGCTGGGGAGGTAACCTCTGCTGTGGCTTCACACCAGCTGCCTGGTGCTGGGCTCATTATGTCTGTATTAATATTCTGCATTAGGCTGTTGACTGAGCACCGTCTCTTAATGTTGATTTGCTTGGAGCTCTGCGTTCTCCTTTGTGAAGCAGAGCCTGCTCACCTCAGATAGACGTTCACATCAGTGTGTGTGTGATCCTCATAAAAGGTGCGCTGCCTTTACTGGCTGACGGAGACAAACGATGCCTTCATGACGCAATTCATTTTGTTACAGACTGCATGGGGCCGGGTGGTGCATTTAACGAGGTTATGGTCTGTGCACATGTGCGTCGGTACAAGCTGCCGGCTGCAGAGCAGGACATTCATCGAGTCAGTCCCATAGATCACCTGTCAATCACACAGCAGCTGCACCACACTCACATGTTTTTCTTTTTAATATTCCAAACAAACAATTGCAGCTTGATGAAAAAAATCACACGTCCTCTTTTCCGGAGAGGTGTGAGAGTTGTTTGTGTTCGGCATCTGCTTCAACGCGAGTCGCTGCAGACACGAAGGCTTCAGCTCCACTCGTGCGACAACACCTGTTTTGTGCTTTTTTAATGGAATCGCCAGCGTTTGCAGGAGCTGAAGCCGAACCCTCGGCCGCTCTTCCACTGATCGGCATCGTTTCCTGTGGTGTGTTCCACTGTCTGCGCTGGTTGTGTTGCTGCTGCAGAGATGGTGAAGCTGCAGGACGTGGGATCATTGTCTGGAGGTGAGATCTGGTCATTGTGGAGATGTTCTGCATTCATTACAGGAGGTTGTAGACGTTTGCTGAGTGACGCAGAGAGAGAGATGTTCAACGGTCATGTTAACACGTGGCAGCTTCAACATCAACACAAAAATGAAGCACAAATAAGCAACATATGGGCTCGGTGCAGTAATGACATGCTTTATTCATGTGCTGTTTGCAAAGGCAGGCTCAGCAGGAGGAGTGGGGGGAAGAGTGGGTGAAACAAAAAAGAGGCGAGTGGGAGGAGAGGAGCCGGGAGTGGGAAGCAGGAGACGGGCTCAGGCTGCAGCCGTCATCACATTTGTTTCAAGCACTCGTGAGCGTGCGATTGCGCCTCTTATGGGCCTTTTCCACTCGTTTTAGTGTGTTTTTGTACTAAACGTAGCTGCAGAGCACGACAATGCGAGCTCTGTGACTCACACACACAACCCCACACAGCATTCAGCACGGCTGGAGCCGGATCGCGCCTGTGCTTACTCACATTTACATTTCAAGGAGGGGACGGCAGCTGCAGGGTCTTCATGTGAAGTTCAGGTGAAGCTCATGTGAAGCTCAGGTGAAGCTCATGTGAAGCTCAGGTGAAGCTCATGTGAAGCTCATGTGAAGCTCAGGTGAAGCTCATGTGAAGCTCATGTGAAGCTCAGGTGAAGCTCATGTGAAGCTCATGTGAAGCTCATGTGAAGCTCATGTGAAGCTCAGGTGAAGCTCATGTGAAGCTCAGGTGAAGCTCATGTGAAGCTCAGGTGAAGCTCATGTGAAGCTCAGGTGAAGCGCTGCCTCGCGTGGAGCCTGTCACAGCAGCTTCGCGGCGCTGGGGCCTAGAATCCGGCCATCGTAAGAGGACGGATCGTTTGATGAAGAAGAGGTAGAAGAGTTGTCCTTTTACTCTGATTGTGTTTAATTTATGCGCTCTTGCTTGTTTCTTCTTGTCATTTCTCCACCGTTGTCTGCTGCTATTTAAATATTCACAACACGTGTAACAGGCTGTGTTTGTCTCCGAGGCAAAATGATCCTTGATCTCAGCAGGAACAGAAGGAACTTTAAAAAGGCAGATTTTTCTCTCCACACTGTGCTTTGTGTGTGTTCATGGTCCACAGCTGTTAAACATGTGAACATGTCTGTGTTTGTAGGTTTAAAACCAGTGAAAGCAGGATGTGTGACTGCTGCAGATACTGGGTCACAACATAACGCAGCGCGTGATTAGTGGTCACATCCTTTTTAGACAGAAGAAAGAATGGGTCAAATGCAAACACGACGCATCCAGTCCAGAAACACAAGCACAAAGACACACATACAATGTGTCAGAGGTCCGACCTCAACGTAAACAGCCACAGCAACGTTAAATCACGACAAACACATGAGCACTGCCTTCGCTGCTTTAATCATTAGCCATGCAAACACAGCCCACACACGCTCTCACAGCAAAGCTAATTATGGGGAGCTTTCTAAATGGCCCTGCATGGAACACTAACACTGTGTAGCCACACTAAAGCTAAATGAAAGCACCTTAACTGGCGTAAACAAAGACACAACAAATTCCAGAAGTGAAGATCTCAGCAGTCTCCGCGGAGGAAGCCCCGACTCGGTTATGCTGCTTCTGAGACCAGATCACAGTCGGCCGCTGAGCTCGAGTTTGTCTTTTGATCAGCAGTAAAAACATAAAGTTTCTTTACACAGGCCAGTTCATCAGCTGCTTCAGCACCAAATGGCCCCGTGTAAAACGTGGGACCATAGTTAGTTTTAATTTGATGGGGTTTCAGTCCAAGCTGTTTGGTAATCACACAATTATAATAATAGGAAGAAAATAAATGACACAATTGAGCTGCGACTTCTGAAGCTGCGCTTGTCCTGACCTGAGACCAGCACAATCAGGCAGAGTCCAGCAGTGGGACCCTGCTGCTGCACATAAATGGATCCCTCGAGTTCTGATGGCACACGTGTTCGAACATCTCGCATCCAAACACTCGTCACATCCAGGTGTGTACACACACACGCACACACACACACAACATCAACAGAGGCACAAGAGCCCTCACATACTCTGCCCTCACTGTGAAGTGTGTGGGAGGTAAAGCCTTGTAGTAATACTACTCCTTGTCGAGAGGCCGCACTCTGATAATAGCATGTGTGCGCTAGTTAGTGTGTGTCCCTCGTACTGAGCAGAGAAGTTGTGTTTGTGTTTGCATTGCTCACTGTGTGCATTCCTGTTTGGGGGTGGGCGTCTGGCCTCGCTTTAATTGAAGTGGTCCTCAGCTAAATGACTTCGCTGGCTGGAGCAGCGCTAGCAGGGCAGCGCACGCATTTGGCTGATGGCTGCGAAGGAGGCGGAGCGAAGGAGGAGACTCCACGTGATGGAGAGGAGACGCACAACACTGCACACACTGCACACACTGAAATGTGAGGCAGGGAGCTGGACTGTGTTTGGGGAAGTGGCCTTTACTGGCGCTGCGAGGAAAGCGCTTGAGACGCGCGGCTGTGATGTGGCTCTGGGTCCGGGGTTTATCAACCCCAGGACAGCAGCCACTTTCACACTGCAACTAAAACGAAGACTCTGATGCTTCAAACAGGAACAGGCAGAGAGAGAGCGCTTGATCTCACAGTAACTGTCTGGAAGTGACGTTAGGAGCAGCACACACTCGATGCTAAATGAGCTGAAGTAGCAGCCGCGCCGCCTGAATCGCCATCACTCTGTTAGAGGAATGGAAATGCAGGGATTAGCATCACGCTCCTGTTGCAGCCATTCAGAAGCTGCAGAAGCCAGAAGGAGAGCGTGGCTTAATAATCCTCCATGCGCTGGAAGCTCCCACGCGTGAGCTCCCTGCTCCTCGTCCTCCTTAATGCACAGCTGTGCAGCTGAACACGAGTCATTTACTCATGAACCCCTGACAGTGGACGAGCTCATTGATCATTTCTATTCAAACGTTGATATAATAGTGAGTGTTTTGTAGTTTGAGTTTGTTGATATCTGACTCATTGAACATCGGCTTGTCCCCATTTGTTACAATGAAAGAGAAACTAAGAAAAGACTTAAAGCTCATCAAATATCTGATATCAAATACAGAAGGAACAAAGGCCCAGGTACTGATTTTAGCATCAGTGTTGAGCTGAGACAGAGGATGTGCTGCAGTTCCTCATTATATCAGCGTGTCTGCAGGAAAGCAGTCATATCGCAGTCAGCTGTCACACATCTCAATAAGGAGGCGCTGCTTTCATCCAGTAGGAGTGCACGTGTTGCATCCCTGTCTCCCTGCTGGGGGCTAAAAGGCACAGCTGTCCAGTGTAACGAGCAGGAGGTGACTGATGTGACTCAACCTGCAGCTTGTCAGCGCGGCGTGTTACGGCCTGAGCTGTGGACGAGGACCAGCGACTGTTGAGTCAACGGCACCGCTGGAGCGTGGCCCAGAAAACATCGGATCATATGGTTTGTTGACTGGGCGTCGTGAAGCGTGTGCTTGTACATACGTACATGTGCAATGTCTCAGAACAGATGCTGCTGTTTTAAATTGACCTCCTGCTATTTTAGAGCCACGTAGTCTGTTGTGTAGGACACATAGTGATTTCTAAACAAACCATCACATCTGTACACGTCCAACTTGACCTTTAACCTCTATATATGACGGTGGTGAAGCCCTAGTGTCTAAACAACAGAATTCTAGCTTTACACAAATACAATGGCTCCACTTCGCACAAATCCACAGTCCTCTCCTTTTACTCCATGGTGGCTGCACTTCAGGAGGCTCCAGTCTGCCAGTAATGAACATGAGAGTGTGCATGTGATTAGACGAGGTCGCCTCCAGCGTAAAGATATGGAGATGTATGCAGACGTAGGTTTATCGTTGTGGAGCAGAAAGGAAGAAGGGCCGATAAAGAGTGAGGAGAGTGGAGGGATGCCTGTCACGTTCCCGGGTTAAACGAGGAATAGGAATGTATTTATGTCAACAAGCACATATAGACACACAGCTCCATCCCCTCGTTATGCAGATGGAGGAGATTTTCCAATTGCACAGTCACAGTAGCCCAGTGGTGAATCCATCCGTCATTGACTCAGCTCACAACATGTTCAGGGCTCGTCCCAAACTCTGCTTGTAGCACTAAACGTTATTTTAGGTCACGCTTTGCTGCCGTGTTAGTGGAAAGGTGAACCCTTACAGCCCCTTGGTACCTTTTATACAGCACAGTGAGCTGGTGTATTGGTGCAATAAAGCTGCCTGCAGCTAACGCTCCCCACACATACAGTATATGCTGCTAAACCTTCCTTCTAATGGGTCTATACAGGCCTGGATGGTTATTCTGTCTCAGACAGTGTGATTATTGTAGAACGTATGGGGTCACCCAAGTATCACATCCATCACCCAACGCTTGTAATTAAGCCCTCATTCTGTATAATGACAGTGGCAGCGAATGCCTGATGAATGTCCATGGAAATGACCAGCAGGGCTGAGTTTGTGAGCCTCAGACGGCCGCCCACCCTCGTGCTGCTTCAGCCGGAGCTTTGTGCTGTTACAGGGAAGCTCAGCTCTGTGGATTCATTCTGTGCAGTGCAGTTTATATGTGGAAATAACATACAGTAGTAAAAATATATAGTGACAGAATCATTAATGTGCATTATTGAGTGTTTAGAACCATAGCAGCAAATACAGATGAAATATTAACCAACATGCAAACATTTACTTAAAGCTTTACTTTATTTGTGATTCTGAAATATGTCGAATGGCAACACACACAAATAACTCACACACACACACACGTCAACACAAACGCTGACGTCAACAAGCTCAACCTTTGCTGCTGAAAAACAAAACGCTGCTTTCTGTAACAGAGTAATTTAGAGAAAACTGTGCGTGTTGAGGCAAAGGTGAAAGTAAAACCGATTCCTCAGTTTATTGTCTCTTTATAATAAAAAGAACACAGACGTCTTGTTTTGGTCCTTAATGAAAAAGGTTAAAGCAGAAGAAAACACGGCCCATTCATCCAGTTCGATTTCTGTGTTGCCAAAGGTCACGTTAATGAGCACAGCGAGCTGCGGCGCCGCCGCCGCGCGAGGGTCCGTTAGCAGTGGAGGCCGAGGTGGGAGCGCATGGACTCCTTCCACCCAGGCATTACCTGTCAGGACAGGTGAACGCGGAGTCTGAGGATCAGACCGCGTGGACCGAGACCCTGTGCTACCACTGCTATGAAACTACATGTAAACACTCTGAACTGCTCACCTCTCATGCATTCACTCCAAAGCTCCTCTCAATTCATTTGGTTTATAAAACATCTGATCCTAATGCTGCGATGAGCCTCTAACAAACACTGGTGACTTTACTGAGGATACTCTGCACACACACACACACACACACACACACACACACACACACACACACACACACACACACGTTGAGGACGTTTGACAGCGGAGCCAACGGCCATCGCTCTTTTGTCTTTTGAAACAACAAAACGCATTCTGTCTTCATATTTATCTCTGTGCCTTCAAAGGCGGCCATCGACAGGCAGGAAGAAAGCGAGACAAAGAGGCGAGGATGAAAGACGGGGACGCCAAAGTGCTGAGGCTCGCTTTTATTAGAGGGTTGCAAGCGTCCCTGTTGGCAGCCAACGCGTGATGAAACCGCCCCGGCTGACATGATGAAATCTGCACCCGCAAAACAAATCTGCACGTGTATTAATTAAGCAGCGCTGACTAACAAAGCAGCAGCTGTAGAGGCCGAATCCTGCTAAAAGTGGATGATTCTGAAGTGGTGGCTCCAGAGTGGTGCCAAGTGTGAGGATCATCACCACATCCTGCTCCAGTTCATCCAAACCACTGCTGCTGGTCCCTTTAAAGAAATACAAACACTTAACATCCTTAACATGCTGTCACAGCATTTAACAGAATGAATTGTTTCCTATTATTTACTCTATGAGAGGTTCAGACTGTGAGCATCATTTTCAGTACGTACAGACATACTTCGGTTAAACTGACTTTTCTGCAGGGATCAGTTGGCGAACTACCTGTCATCCTTCTGGCTGTTAGCAATTAAAAGATGTTAATTTATGAAAGTATTTTTAATCTTTCAGTAGTTATACTCTGTCATGCTCCTGTTGACATTTCCCAAGTGCAGACAGGCCAATCAGAACCAATGCTTTTTAAATATTCTAATTAGATGAACTAATGATCCTTAGTGAAACATCCAGCTTCCCCTCAACACAAGTGTGTGAGTGTGTGCAACCTCAGCTTATTACCACACGCTCTGAGAGGCTTTATCGCTCAACGTTTACCTTCTTAAAACAACTCCTACTTACTTTCATTTATTTATTTAATTTAAAGGAAATGTGATGCTGGTTGCGTCTGACGCTGGCAGCTGCTCCAAACGTTGGCCCTGCTCCGCTGGAGGCTGTTTGTTTCCATCTATCTGTTACACGTATGATTTAGTGTGCTGGTTTGTGTGGCAGATAACACACATAACGCTCGATAGCTGTGGCTGCGTGTGCAGTCGCTCACGCGAGGCGCGACACCGGCGAGCGCTCAGGTGGTGCTAGCGTGCATCTCCTGGATGCAGCCTGCAGGCAGGGAGCATCAGCATGGTTCAATAATTCATACCACGCAGGCCTTATTACATGCAGCGCTAACACACACGGCCATTACCTGCTCGACGCACACCCATGCTCTATCTGTGCGTCCTCATCGCCGCCAACATGTGTTCAAACAAGTGGAGGAGGTTCGTGTGGGAGAGGGATGGGGGTGGAGAAAGGGCAACATCTGCAGTTTCTAATAAGGGAATTAAAATGCTCAAGCCATTTTCAGCTCCTCCATAATAGATGACCGATAACATATTTTCTGTGACTCGATTTGCTTGAAAGGATAAAGGGATGAAAATAACCTGGGTCGAAAGCAGCTGCAGAGAAGTGTGGAGGGAGGAGTGATGGGAACAGGCAGATGACTGACAGGAGATGCGGTGGCCGCCGTGTTTCAAGGAAATGTGCAATAAATATGTGTCTCACCACCAGTGAGCAACTGGTGGACCATTATCAGCCTGGAGATCAGAGACAGACCCATGCTCGTATCTCATCATGCCTATTCTGTAATATAGTTGATATTTATTTTCAGCACTTACAATTATCTAATTAAAAAAGGCTGCAAAGCAAGAAGGTAACGGAGCTGTAGGTGATGAGACGGGCTGCATCTTTAGTTGTCCTGTTTTAACTGGGCTGCATCATTTATCATCATTTAAGATGAGTTGAATTAGAACTTGTGATGGTGCAATCAATGTGAAGTCATGGAAGCGGCAGTGAATGGCCCACAGGTGTTTTGAGTTTTTTTGCCTGATTACGTCTTCACGGGCCACGGGGCTGTTTACAGTCTGATTGGCATCTTCCTAACTTTCCTGCCGATTGAATCACACCTTGTTCCTTTAGTTTTAAATCTATGAACTGTGTTTTGTGCATCTCTGCCAACCCTCAGCGGAGCTTCAACCTAAAGATGTCAAATATGCCTCAGTAAGTGAAAACACTTGGGGATGTAGGTGTGCAGGGCCTTTCAGGTTGAAGTAGCTCTTTGCTTCGACAAGAGGAGGATATCTCATTCACTCAGTCCTCTCAGCATTCAGCATGGTGTTTTAATATTAAAGTTATATCCTCTCCAGACGCAGTACAAACACCCCCACTACACTTGTATTGTACACGCTGACAGCGGCAGCCAGCAGCTTCTGTTTTGTCTCACGCTTGACAAGCAGTAAATAGTAGCAGTAGTTTTTAATAAAGAGCCCAGACAGGGAAACAAATCCCTGGTGATTCGGAAAGATGCTGGATTTATTGCTCATGCATCCACAGCGGGATCTAGATTATAGAATAACATGTTTGTTGAAGGGTATACACTGCAATACTGATGATACCTACACATAAATAAGCCCATAATAAACACTGTGACAAGTTCATTGCTGTAAAATAATGTACAGTTTCTCTGGGAAGGGTGAAAAAGCAATAAATTGAAACACTGGTCTAGTGCAGCCTGCACTGTGTACTTCACTTGCTAAGTACAAACAATTCTCGCTTGTGTTGCTGCTGGACTTGAATAAAAGTCCCAGCAAAAGTAGATAACTCGCGTTATCCATCCAGACATTAGATTGAGCAAAAACCACTTCAATTGCCTGAAAATCTGTACAACACAGCAATACAGCCTGAAAAGTGCAACAGTCAGTGCTTGGATTTCTTCCGACTGGTTGTGTCCACTAATGGATGGACGGAACTGGTCGGTGAGCTGCAATTCATTGTCTTATTGACTGTCTCTGTCAGCAGCTGAATGACATCTGTTAAGGGCAGCTGTTCAAGAGAGAGAGCAGCATTATTGTCACAAATGCACACACAAACACACAGTGAAAGCCTGTAAGGTAAGCAGTCGCTCCGAGCCTGGATCCCCTCTGGGTAGAGTGTGGCAGCACTAGTTCCCATCATCTGTCTCTCTGTACTCTAAATGCGTCATCTACACTACATATTCATGCACATGTGGACACATGTTTTTGCTGCTAACACTGTTACAGCATCTATTTATCCCTGCTAATATAAATGCTGTAACAATTTGCAGCTTTAGCTTCTGTCCCTCTTCTCTTGCTTCTTCAGTCACTCCTCTCCTAGCTTCAGTGTAAATTGGTCATGCATAATGGATGAACAGATATAGACAGAAGCAGTGCTCTTTCTGTACATACTGAAGGAGAGGTGAGAGAAAAGGTGGGTATACGCCAGCTGTGCACACGTCCTTATCTCGTCTCTTCTGCACATCACCATCCTTCCCATGTGATTCCAGGGTGCCACGTGTGTTTTAAATAGACAGTCCCAATAGCGACAGCTGCAGCCATCATATCTGACACTATCCACTCTCCCCTGGCTTTAATAATAGAGAGACCGTGATGGACTGAAGCTGATGTGAGCAATGTGCCAATAAACAAATTAAATCACCCAACAATCAAAGGATTTCAAATTCTTCAAATATGTTGCTGTTGTTACACGCTTTCTTTTTGTTTGCAATTCAAAGCCCTGAACCTGAAAGAAAGCATAACAAGACATTTTTCATCCATAACAAACTTACAATATTGTGTAAAAATTGTGTTTTAATACTGTGAGATGTCGTTTTAGTTCTGTTCTTTTAACCTCAATTCAATGCTTACTTCTTTATTTGTGTTATGACGCAGACAGACATTTATTATTTATAATTTAAAAATTATCATCATCTTCCCTTTTCACAATAACCCCAGCAGTTTATGATATTCTAGAATAGGTTTACTGTTATTCCCTATATAATTACATTGGGGTGGTGTGTATTTCTGTATGCTGCTCCTATATACAGTATATTATGTAACATATATAAAATATTTTAAAGAAATTTAACAATTAATTTTTTTTAATTCATATTCAGATCAACACAGTTTTAGATGTGTTACGTTTCAGACATGTGATACGAGCTACGTTTGATAGTTTGGTTGTGCTATGGACAACCTTTAGTTGTGGAGAATTTATGTGTCGCGATCCTGATTCTGTAATGTGATTGGCTGAGAGGCGGAAGGAGGCGGGGATTAAGGCCAAAAGGCAAAGGCGCACAGGTACGAGGCGTTGGAGAGGTTTAGAAACCGTCAATTAAGAAGAAGTGTGTATTTTACCATGTTTATGGTGCTTTTAATTACTGTTTTCTACCGACTAACACAGCAATGCGGAAGAAAATTATCAAAATGGAGGTTAGTTTTGAATACGATCAAGAAGCTGATGTTTTTGTGTTAGCATAACGCACACAGGCTAATTCTAGCTAGCTGGCTAGATAGCTAACGGAAGGAACCCTAAAGACGTTATGTGGCCTATCTTGGCAGATCTCCGAGGGAGAACGTCTAGCTTCACCGCGACGGGCGGACGGCTCCTGGTTCAGTTCAGCATCATCACACAGAGTTTACCCCGTCCCTGCACGTGCCGCGTTGGACGCTGACCTTGACCTCTCCAATGTGAGTACTGGACGCTTTAGGCTCATTTCACTAAGGCGATCGCTGCGTTTGATTACCACAGGTTCACAACAGGCGAACACCTGTATGAGATGTGCTGCTTGACACGTCTTGACGGTTGAAGGTGCATATTCCAGGGTAGAGCAGAGGCAGATTCTGGCCTGTAATGCATTTAGTCCTGTCAGTCCCGTTCATTATAATTCTGTAGGTGATTCAGTGGTGTCCTATTAATCCATTTTTTGACATTTCTTCAGTAAACACGGGGTCTGGACAGCCCATCGTTCCTTGGTAAACAAAGATTGTTTGTGGAATGTTTGACTAGCCAGCACTTGAGTGATAGGAGGCAGACTAAAAGTCTCCAAATATTACTGACAGTCAGATATGAATGACACTGTGTCACGTAGGACAACACGGAGAGCAGCTGTGTCGTCCAGTGCCACTCACACTGGGGCACATTAATGCATGCCATGCCCAGACTAAACGAAGCAGTGAGACAGAGAAAAGCAGACGGTTGCATTTGTTACCCCGTGTGTGAGAGTGAGTGTGTGCATGACAGAGAGAGAGAGAGAGAGAGAGAGAGAGAGAGAGAGAGAGAGAGAGAGAGAGAGAGAGAGAGAGAGAGAGAGAGAGAGAGAGAGAGAGAGAGAGAGGGTGTTTGGTATCATTTGCATGCAGGTCATGATGACCCTCTCCTCTCATCTGAGATTCTCATTAATTCACGAACCAGTGTCACACACACACACACACACACACACACACACACACACACACACACACACACACACACACACACACACACGACTGTGTCAGGCTCAACACAGGCCATCACATTCTAATCACTGCTCCCTGCCCCTTCAATCTCCTTGTCCTCATCGCTCAGTCTGCCACTCTTCACCACCTTCTCCTCTCTGCCCATGTGTCGCTCTCCCTTTTCTTCTTGCTCTCCCTCTATTTTGCCCTCTGGTTCGTCCCATTTACACCTGCCTTGTGTCTAATGGGGGTAAATCTCAAAGCAGGTTATTAGGGACACCAAGTAGTGACACCTGGCCATTATGTCACCATTACTGTGACACCTCACATGCCCCCTTGTGTTGACCTTGTTATGTCCTCATTATGATGACCCAGCGTGTAATGACATAATGACGCCTCCTCATTAATACCTTGTTTAAGCACACATTCTAATGACAAGGTTCAGGCCTTTATTATTAGCAAACCAGCCAGTTTTTGCATATGACCCTTGTGTTAGCTGCTGCTGACGGTGAGAAAGATGAAAGAAGAAAGATTTAATCAATATGATATGACTGTGTGTGTCATTGAACAGGACACCCACCACAAAAGATCCAGACAGTAAATGAAGTGATCATTCTACAACAACAATAGCTGCCAAAATATACAAGCCTTTACAATCTGATTGTTGCAATACTTATAATTAATAACTAATTACTGCAAAAACTGCTACATTTGTGTTTAATTATGTGTAATCCGACCTATAGTATAAATATTATTAGTTTCTCTTTGTGCTTCATTTCTTACAACGCTGTATGTGTAAAGCTGCTTTTTATCTGGAGGTGAAAGCAAGTTTGCTCTACAGTAAGTCCTTTTTTACTGTAAGTACAGAAAAGCAGTTCTGTTTGAAGAGGGTCACACCTAGACAATGATTTCTAAGACTCGGGTTTCAAGGACCAATTTTAGGACTGTAGTTTGTAGTATTGTGGGCAGTACTGCTGTTTAAAGACATTATTATGGTGTACATAATAATAATAATAATAATAATAATAATAATAATAATAATTAATTATATTATATAATAATAATATATTATTATTATTATTATTATTATTATTATTATTATTATTATTATGTGTGTATATGAAATAAATAAATTATAGGAGGTGTGGTGCATCCAGTATAATTTATGACCTGCACTACATGGAATGCAGCTGTTCTTAATAAGATAGATTACTTCTGTACTTGACAAGTCAGACTGTCTACTTTGAAAAGGACTTGTATTCTTTTTTGTCAAGATGCTCCACTCTCTGTGCCGTGTATTGTGCTCTGCGTATTACAATGAGAATCCATGGTGGCGTGCTATTGTCATTCCTCCATGTCGCAGAGGGCAATAGTTTCGCTTGCTCATTTATTCTGCTATTATCACACACCACACAATAAAATGAATGGTCTGTGTGGCTCCGTTGCTGTTGAAGCCCTATTATGTACTGTACAGAATGTGTGAACTCACAAATATACTAAGACAACCACTGTAGAAGTGACCCCTGCTGATTCATAAGCCTGTAATGAGCTCCTATGGAAACTGTCCGCCTGTGAAATGAGGCAGAATTATGGAGGATTAACCACAAAGTAACCCTATTCAGATCTATTGTCATAACATGTGTCTCCTGTCCTCCTTTGTCGCTCTTTAATTTCCTCTCCTCCTCATCCCTTCCGTCTCTCTCATCCAGTGATGGCTTAGTTTTTAAACCTGTCATCTTCGCCTCTCTCTAGTCGTTTCCCCTCTGCCTCGTCTCCTCTTCGCTTCATTTTGTTCCTCTGCTCTCTCGTCCCTTCTATTCTTTCCAGCTCATAATGGCTTTGAGAAAGCCTGTCAGATTATTTAATGTGATTAACTGCCCATGTCCTCGCTGATAACAAACGTTCAGCTAGAGGAAATCAGTGTGGCTGACTAGGTGGTGGGATGAATGACTTGACTGTAAAAGGTGATAAACGGGATAAGGGGATGACTGCCTGGATTTCAGCTTCCTCTGTGGGTTCCTCCTGTGCACTTTTTTTAGCTGAAGCCTCTGTGGCAACTCTGGTTTTAGTCTTCATGGCTAAGATCCTTCTTTTAAAAGTGCTTCCATTGGGTCATTCTTCATTGCAGGTGATGAGTCCTGGTGTTCCCTAGACATACTGCTTGGGATCGTTTAGCTCCTAAATTGCTTCATGGTGCAGTCAAAACAGCTGTAATATGCTTTTTACTCAGTGACTTTAAGCTAGCTTCCTATAATGTAGGCCTGAGGGTCAGACGGTATGGTTGTCATTTGGCATCACTGCAGAAGAGTCTTGCCCAGCTGAGCCTAAATCATGTTTTCTGTTTCCTCCTGGGGGGATTCAAAGACGCCCACGTCTGGTGGGGTCTGGCCAGGTTGTGACTTTTGTTTCATTTTGTCATTTTGTCATACATTAAATTTGTAGTGAAAGGTTTGAGTGAGTCGGATTGGTGTGTTTCAAATTAAAGTTGTGACTAATGCTTCTAAATTATACCTTTACATACTGTATGAATTTTAAATGACGACTACAACAATAATTCAAACTAAATATAACATTTCTGTTATTATTCTGTATAAATACAAGAAAAAGAAGACGCTGAAATCAGCATCTCTTATCTGTACTGTAAGTTAATATGTGGGTCATACGTCCTTTCCAGATGTTCACAGGTGTTTGAGTCTTCCTCCCAGTAGAGGTATAATATTTGACCAGACTTCAGTGTAAATTAGATCTGATATGAAGAGATCATCTGCTGTATAGTGTTTCACATTATTCTTTGTGTCAGTCAAAGGCTTCCTATCCCATTAACCTTGGGCAGCCGTTGCGCTCTGCCTTGGGCTAAATAAGGCTTCCCACTGGGTCATTTTAAATGTCTTTACTCTAGGATCAGGATAAGGGAAGCGTAGCGTTAGTCCCGATGTTGCAGATTCAGTAATAGCCCCCAAAGCTATTCCATGCATTGTGAAAAGGAAGGAATTTGCCTTGGGCCTACTCCCAGGCTACTGCACAGATAACCACAGGCTTGAATGTGGGAAGTACGGTGGGTTAAACTCTGGCTCTCCAGTGAAGAGCTCTCGTGTTCATTGCCTATATATGACAGGTGAGTGTGTGGGTAGCAGACAGGATGGCTGAGTCTGTGGCACAATGGCAGGCAGACAGCTGATTGTCTAAACTGGGTTTTCAGGGAAGAGCTCTCCTCATCAGTGAGTGAATTCATACATGTAAGTGACTAGATGTTCACGCTAAGCAGTAATATGTAAGCAGGAAGATAGGGCTGTATGTCAGTAGAAAAGTACAGTTATTAGGTACGGAAATATTTCTGTCTTAGGAACTGATCAGAGGTACAAAGATCATGTATTCGGCCTTAAAAGGACCCCTGTGCTGTATAACGCTGTCTGTTGCTGGTGCTTAACTCCCTCCTGTGTTGCCTTAACTGCTCCATTTCAGTTGACAAAGCTGAACATTTAATTAAAACAACTGTTTCGTGTGCTGCATTATGTTTTACTGACAAGTGAACCCAGTGGGTGGATTAATGTTGGTTTCATTATAAAGACTTCATCAAAGAAGTAAATATAAGTGGCTGGTAAATTCAGCTTCCTGAAAGCTATCGGATGAAGAACTGAGAACAGGTGGCAACAAAGGTGCAGCTATGAAACATGCACTTTGACCTGTCACATTAATAATTTGGGCCTTTATGGTATAAATTCGCAAATGCTATTGTGCTCTTCCCAAATACTGAGGGGTTGAAAATGATACCGTAAATCCCAAGTATTGTGGAGGATTACCTACTGTACATCCTTGTCCCCGTCTTCAAACCAAGGGAATGTACATAAGTAAACAGACAAAGTCCTGCATCATTACATCAGCAAGTGTTCTACAACGTAACAAACTCCACATGTGTTTCTGTTTTGTGGCTGCAGGTGTGACACACTGCACTAGTTCACTAATTATTCCAATGCTACCTGTAGGAGCAGCCCTACAAGTAATTGCTCTGAAGTTTGGTTATGTAATGTAATGATCTAAAGCTTTAAAACAGAAAAGATACAGTATGATAATAGAATATTACTGTGCTCAGCATCATTGACGGGTGAGAGAGAAAGTAGAGCACAGGCAAACCCACACTGAAAGTCTGACTAATCGCACACTTTTGGTTCCTGTTTGCTGCAGTAGAACATTCATTTCCTTTTGCCTGACTCTTGCATTGCATTCAGAACTTGTACTGCATTGTGCCTCAAGTGTTCTAATTGGAAAATAGCAACTTATTTGGTTTGCATAATGGCCTTAATAGACCAGGCAGTGAACTGGGGTAAGCAGCTTGTTACATTATGCACACTGGGGTAATTAACATGTATTTTAAACCAAATTGTGAGTGATTTGCAGATGACTGTAACCAGGCAAATAGGCACAGAAGCCTATTTACAAACAACTGTGTCAGTGCGCGTGCGTGTGTGACCTTAGAAGCAGGGTTTCATCACCGCCTCTACAGTGGATGAAAATGCAGGTGACTGCGAGGCCAGGTGATGGCTAAAGCCGGGTTTGAGAGCAGACTGCTCATATATAACGTGTGGGTGACAGTCCAGAGATGTGCTGAATCTTAAACACAGCTAGACGTCTCAAAGGCTGCAGTGATTCAGCCCGACCCGATGAAAACGTCCATCAGTGTACACATTACGACAAACACACACACAATTCAAGGCCAATATAACCTGTACTGAATGATTCTGCTATTCTTTGTTCATAGTGACTGTTCACAGTTAAAACACACTCATTTGACTGTAAACAGATGAGATATTAAGTTGTTTCATTGCTGTGGTTTAATAGGGTAATCGCTCCTATCAGGGTAATTTTCACTAGACACCTGTTTTTTGAAAGAAGCACAATGGGGAATATACACACACTATTAAAACAATAGATTGTAACAAGCTGTTAAAGTAATCTGCATGTCTAGTGTCCGGAGCTAAGAGGGTCCATTGGACGTGCCAATTACACAGCTTAGCCTTAATGACTTTTTAAAGACGTGCATTTTTTTAGATGTTTCCTGCTCCTCAGTGGCCCAACATGGATTTAAAGACTAGTAACACTGTTATTATTAGTCAAACTGCTGAGTTTTTTTTTCATTGCCATTCAGTTTCCTGTGGACCACCATCTTCAGCATCAACAGCTGTCTAGTGTTACAGTATTTAGGAACACCTGCCCAATTAGAATCCAGTGGAGATTTTTGTCCTCAGGGAACAAAGGAGACACTGATTTAAAATCAGTAGTTTAAGGTGCACCCATTTAAACCTGCTAAGCAGATGACACTTCCTAACCTGGTTCAGAAGTTTGTATGTGGCTTAGAACAGTAAAATATACACCTAGTGTGAGCAGGAGCCAGGGAACTTATTTCCTACATTATACTCCTTCAATTATTTAACTCAAATTCACCGCCACGAGTAACTCTGCAATGCAAACCATCAGGTTCACACGGTTCAGTGCTGACAAGACTTTACTTCAGTTGAGCAACGACACCCTAGATACCTGAATTCCTGTTTCTTTCTCTGCTGGGAAGCTGCGCACACCTCTGCTCTTCTGCTGCCTTTTACCAAAGTCTACAAAGACCCCGAAAGCCTTTTAACAAGTGAAAAAAGAAAGTCTAACGTCTGTTTTTTAAAGTTGAACGTGGGAGCCGTGTCAGTTAGTTGGTACCGCGCGACTTGTTCAGAAAAAGCAGGGGAGCGTGGGTGACATCTTCCTCTGTCACACTCTTTCACTCTCACTGAATCTCTGTGTCAATTTCCCCTCCTCTCAATCTATTTCTCTTTCTCTGAGTAGACTCTGGTGTGATGACTTTGTGACAGCTCAACAAAAAATGGCTCATTTTGAAGTTAAAATGTGGGGTGCTTGTCAGGGGGGCAAGGTGGGGGGTCTTTATTGTAGTTTGGAATGACTGTGTGCATATTTGTATGCGTGTTTGTAAATGTGTGACGCATGCGGAGACAGACGGGGGAGAAGAGGAAGGAACTTTGAAATGGGGTGACTGATGGCTTGATTGCCATGGTTGATTTAAACCACAGAAGATATAAAGAACCCGTATGATTTAAACGTCCGTCTTCTTAAGAACTTTTGTCTTTCACTATTTTTGGAGCTTGTTCAGTTTTTGAATACAAATCAATTTGAAGCCTGCAGACACAGTTCAAGGCCAAAAACACAGAGAGCGAGAGCGAGTGAACGTCATGCTTTATGTCTACATTATTTTTACAATATAATGCAGTACAAGTACAGTACATGAGTTTGTTAATGAAAACACTCATTGCTGGAACTGCTACTGATTGCATTATTTTCTATTTCGTCAGACTTGTGTAAACTGTGAAAGTACAGCATTACTCACAAATGGTGAACTCTACTGGTGATGTTAGAAAATGTGTTTTTCTAATTGTGTTGAATTAAGGTGCCTCTAAAAGACCTGTCAGGCATCGGTCTCTCAAACTACAACGCATTTGCCTTCTCGTTCAGTCATGTCCTGTGAGCTTTCATTCTTTTGCTTGTTGTGATATTTAAAAAGTGATGTGAGAGAGAATGAGCCATTCAGCTGGACAGATTATTAAACAGGGGAAATTTTTACTATAAATCTTCAAAGGAGAATGAATCAGAACATCTGGACTAGCTGTGGTAACGGAGCCCAGTCAGTTTAACATCTCTGAGTTCATCATCATCAGGCATCTGACAAAACGAACGTAACATGTTTAATTATTAATGCTGTTCTGTCAGTTTCTAGTGATCATTGTTGGGTTGATGAACATGTCCTCTGGTAAAACAAATTCACAAAGATGCATTTATTTTAAGAGCTCCTGCTACAGAGCTGTGACTCCTGATGCAGATTAAGCACCTTGCTCAAGGGCACTCATCCATTCAGTCAGCCATCCATTGCTCCTCGTAGCCCGTTGGCCAAAGAGCCAAGGAGCCCTTGAACCAGCGCGCCAGCTAGTCATCGCTCCATTTTGGCCACAGCTCCCAAAAGTAATTGAACTGCTCATGTTCGAGGCCTGAATGGCACACGCACACACGCCGTCCTCTTTTGTCGTGCCTCTTTGTTTCATCCTCGCTTTGTATTTCTGTTCCCGCAGTCGGTCTCACAGAGCCAGCAGTCAGGATCTGTTGTGCAGACTTGGATCAAGACCCTTGTCCTGGTTCCAATGAGAACATGTGTGAGCGTGCGTCTCTGTGACACGTGTAATATTACAGGAACATCTGCGTCTAGGGTGTTGCAGGGAAAAGGAATATGCAAAGCACTGCAGCGGGTTGGCTTAAACAGGTTTAAGTGATGAGCCTTTATTGCTTCATAAATCTGCTCCTAGAAGTCCGGCCGAGGGCCCGAGAGTTGGTGAACGCGTGCAAGGTTAAATCCCAGATAAAAGCCCAAGCCAAGTAACGTATCTGTTTAATGTCGGTCACCTTCAACGCTTCATTTTTACATGTCTAATTAATGTCACTGGAAATCGTAATCACGCTTTTATCACTTTTATTTCATCCATCACGCTTTTATTACTTCCTTGTCTGCAATGTGGTTTAAGTGACAACAAGCCAAAGTAATTATACAAGCATGGTTATTTAACATCATTGTGCTTTCTTGAATATTAAATATCTTGACTATTTAAATGTTCCGTTTTCTTGCAGTGATATAGAGTGACTGTTATTGTACATTAATTATAAGCTCTCTTACTACGATTGCATCTTCACTTTCTTCCTGTAACGTCATGTGACCACAGCAGGTTTACTTTCAGAAAGCAACCACGGGAGCATTCAGCCGCCTCCTGCTTTCAGCTGCTAATCGCTGAGCTTCTCTTAAGTCACTAAATTTAGAAATACAGGTGGTGAAAGGCTGTTTTGAAATGTCATGGACAGACGTAAATGCTGCATTTGACAAATTTTAAAGATGTCAGATTAAAACCCTTCAGAAGAGGTTACAGTAAATTACGTGATATGAGCATGTGTTTGATAATCTGTCTATAAAATATTTAAAACTGTCATCAAATATGTGCTTGCTAATTTAAAAATAGCAGTTTAACCTAATTCCTGGATATAACGCTTCAATATGTGTTTTTTCATTTGACAGCTGTATTACACACAGTGCTCTGAGGATTCATGCTGTCTTCTCGTCCTTGCAGTATAATTGGATTCATGCTGTGCGCCTTTTAAACAATACTCTCCTGGGTTTCCTTTATTATTTTTTTATCTTTTTACTTGAGTTTTTTTATTTAAGTAGAGGCTGTAGCCATGAGCATAACAAAAACAGGGTGACTTGGGAAAAGCAGGCTGAAGAATATGGTGCCTGCTTCCCATAGGCATAACCTTTTAACATGGACACAACAATGTCAGTTTGTAATGTAATCATTTTTCAGCTTAACCAAATATTTTTCTGCATTTTCATTGTCACTTTGCGTAGTGCCATGATACATTTACAGTTATTTTTAATTACAGAGATTAAAAGGGTCAGTTATGATGTAGAGACTCATACAATAGTCTGTGTTTGCCTAATGTAGGGTTTTGTGCCAGTGTGCACTTTACTATACATTATGGGCTTGATGACACCCTTCACGTGACTGTTCTCTCCCATTTGCTACAATAAATGCATAGTTACAAAGATCCATATTTGCAGGGTGATTATATAGTATAGTAGGTCTCAGGTGTACAGTATCCTGTATTTATAGACTCACCGTAAGAGCACACACAGGATGAACAGTGATGTTCTTGTTACTAAACTGTGCTTCACTTCAAGGGAGGATTTATGCCCTGTGCATTTAGTCCATGTTCACAACCAGATCAAGCATAAAGACAGTCGGTAGAGGCCAGTTCTCACACACAACTCTCAGGTTGATCACATGCCACCGTGAACTTGCTCCTAGTTTGCTTTTGAGCAGAGTACAGTAGCTTACTGGCCTACAATGAGTTGTAGTGAAGAATTTGTGGGTGTAATCAAACTGTAAGAAGCAGTGTAGGTGACGGCTAAAACATGAGGACACATACTGTACACCCACATTTCCCTCACTCCTCGTCTTTGTGACAAAGTTGGCAATGGAGAGAAGAAATAAATGGGGTTGCCTCAGTTCAAGTGGAAGATTGAAAACCTTGTAATTGTGGTGGAACTGCCATAATCTTCCTTTAATTTAACTAAGAAGATTCCAGAAATACGTTTGGACAGATGCAAATGTACAGCAAAGGTTGGGCCTTTAACAAGGTATCTCTGACAGTCTGGGAACATACACAGCGGCTAATGCAGAGGTGTCACACTGACATGCTACAGCTTGTCTACCAAATGCGCATCAATGTGAGGGCTCATCCTGTTCAGTCCAGCAGGTGCTGACTTCACAGGCTGCTGGGAAAGGATAGATGTTTCCCTTCAAGTCAGACACATACAGTGCTACAACCCTATGTAGAGGTTTCTGAAATAGCCTGCAAGCAATTTATGTCTGAAGCTTCTTGGAAGTTTATAACAAACTTGGCTCACATACAGTATGTTGTAGTTAATGACAGCAACCAAAAGCAAATGTCTGATGCTTAGTCATCTTCCACTGAATGTTTTTGGATGAGGTGGTGGTTGTAGTGTGGAACATAATGTAGACTGTCCATAGATTACTATGTAGTGGTTGAGAGAACCTCTTAAACTTAGTAAACTTAGTAACGGATGTGGCTTCTCTAACCCAGCTGTAACGAAATCCAAGAGGCACATTTTGAATGTGACAGATTTGTTTTTTACATAGTAAATGGTCCTGTCATTATAGTTAGTGAGATACAGGACAACAATAGACACCAACACTGTCTTGATAAAAGCATGTTTTACTAAGAACAGGCACTGGACATGTGTTGATATGGGGGAAACAGAGAATCGAATGCTTCCATGTACATCATCATTGGTTGAATTGATAATGAACTCAAATGTATTCTGACACTGTGTACTGTACTGTACTGTATGTGCAGTATGCATGTGCACGTCAGCATGGAAATGCAGAAGCCATAGGGAAATAAAGGAGGCTACAAACATAGGAGAGGTTAGGAGAAAAATGTGACTTAATGAGAGAGAGCCAGGAAGGAAGAAGAGATAAGAAAGAAAAAGGAAGGAAAGGGTGATGTAAGGAGAAAGGGCGTAGGAAGGGTTAGAATCGAAGGAGAAGGGAAGGAAAGAAAGGAAAGGAGTTGAAGAAGGTGCCAGAAAGGGATGAAACTGAGAAAATGGGGATGAGAAGTAGACAGGAGCAGAGTGAGGAAGCTCGTTTTCACTGATAAGCATGTATCAAAGCTGTCTTGGCTGTCAGATCAAAGAGCTGGCATCGCCACAGAGTTGACCTTGTTACGTATTGTGTGTCCAGTTGGGCCACAGGGATTGAAAATCAGCGATAAGGGACGAGCTAAACTCACTCGGTGGAAGGAAGTAAAGTGTAACACAGAGTTCATCTTGGCTCTCGGGGATCCCCAAAATATGGGAAGGTGCTTCAAGAGCTGCAGAATGATGCTGATATTAGGACGTGTTTCTTTCATCTTGGGTTTCCTGAGCTCTACTGTACCAACGTTAGGAGAACGACCCTTGTGAAAATGCAGTTCATTTTCACTTTTCTCCTGATTTGACAGTGTTGATAGTCGGCTCTTGTAGGAACATGACATCTCATGGGTAATGAGTGTTGTTTGTTTCCATATCACATACTATAGGTTGACACTTGTGAAATTATCATACACATTGAATGTGAAACCCAATACATCCGCGGCCTGTATATACAGGGATTTGTGAGTAAAACCCTGATTGTTTTTCCGTTCAATTATCATTTAACATTTATTTTCTAGTCTCTGCTTAAACAGTATGTTGTAAATCTCACTTGTTTACTGACATGCGGTTTGCAAACTTCAGCAATTACATTGCTCATTCTTGTACACATGGGTATTTGACATTTTGCAAATGGGGCTCTTTTCCATGTTAGCATATATAGCACTGTCCTATCAATCAGTTAATTAGTTCAATCAAGCAGTTTCGGTGGGCAGCAGCCCCGTTCTCCAATACTCAGTAAATCTTTACATACATTATGAATGAGATTGATTTTAACGCCATTGCTCAACATTTAACAAGATTATTTGTGTGATGGATTAAAACGAAAGGAAATTAGAAAGACCTGAAATTAAAGCACAACACTAGCTCTTTAATTTTATAGAAATCTTGTGAGAGGTTCAGCTAATGATGAACAAAATCACTTCTCTGCCCCTCTGCAGCTTGTCTGGGGTTTGATGTGAGGATTTAACTACAAAAGACCCACAGACAGAGCAGTTAAAAGGGAAGTCCTCTGCTCAAATAAGCCGCCTTCACACATCGACCAGATTTATTACATTTTGAAAATAAACTGAAGTAGAAATCGAGCCCAGATGGTGTTATTGGAAACGATAGAGGTCAGAAGGAGAAATGGAGGCAAGACGTGGAGGCTTTGGCAGAGAAGGATTAATGAAAATAAACAATACTGTAGCTCTTAGTGTTTTGTGAGGAAAGAGACAACCAGCCAGAAAATCCTACAATTACATTCTGAAATTAGAGACAAGTTTTTTTGGTTCAGAGTCAAATGGCATCTCTGTGCGATATCAGGTTGTTTTCAACGTTTTAAAGCATTTGCCGCATAAACAGGTCCAAATGGTGTACACTTCCTGTGCTGCCGGAGGCTGTTTTTCTGTCAGGGCTACCGGTCTGGTGACCATCAGGTAGCAATAACGCTGAGGAACCATGATAATCTGGACAAATTACATCAATGCCCGTGTTAACAACGTGCCATTATCTCCCGTTTTATGGCTGTTAGTGAAGAGAAGGTGAAAGCAGCTGGGGTAGTTAGGAATAAATAATCACACAAGAATGAGCAGTAAAGCCGACTCCAATAAAAACAAGCACAGTCTGCTTACTGCACACGGTAAAGGAGGAGTGCCCAAGATTACAAAGACTCCAAATGACGTTAACTCAAGGAAAAGCCACTCGTTTTTGATACGTCTGCCCTTGAAGTTATAAAAAGGAAAGTTTTGGAGACGACTTCAAAGCCATTTCTGGCTGTAATTAACACTTTGTTCACTATGCTCTTTGCAGCAGGAGCTGCTATTCATAGCACTAAATCACTCTGTAGGAGCAGGAGGTGGCACAGAAATGCCACTGTATGTCTGTGGAAATGTGGTGAACCGCTCTCTGCTGGGCCAGTGTTTCCCTGGTAGCTGTGTTACATAGAAACGAATGGACCTCTGCTGACTTGATGATTGTGTTGCTCACAGTGTGAAAATAACCTTTAACTATTGTACTGTATAGTGAGCGGTATGATGCAACGCTGCTGTAACTGAAAGTGGGCTGTTTCTTTCAAAGCAGCAGCATTTATTTGTTTAGCTTCAGGTTTCAACAGGTCCCAGGGCCGAACTTAAAACCAGCAGAAAGCAACCACAGATAATAGAGAGGCATAAAAGCACAACGTGGCACGCACACCAGAGTTCGACGCGGGAAACAAATGATATAATAAGGTAACAATAAGAAGTGCAAAACACATCATGCAAAAGTAATGAAAGTCATAAAACAGTGGAGCTCAGCAGAGGTAACATGATTGTAAATGATCAAGTAATGCAAAGCAACAGCCTCTGAATAGAAATTGTAATTGCCTCAGGACCCTTTGCAATATTAATCTTCTAATAATCTGACTGTACAATGAGTGATCTTCAGGCAATTACACCATAGTGTGTGAATCATTATTATAAGATGAAACCAATTTAGCGTTTAGATTGAGGGTTTTGGGAAAACTACCAGAGAAGAGCCCATTTTTCAGTTAGGGATTATTTTGTCAGTGGTTGAGCTCCTGCTCGGAGGTCTGGTGTCGGTCAGCTGTGAGGAGCCGGCATGGGGCTGATGGGAACTGAGCATTGTGCTTAAGGATACTTCAGTGGTGTCACAAGATAGAAGTAATATCTCCCTTCAACAAACCTGCCTTGTTAAAACTGATTTGAGGCTTCAGAAGCGTTGCAACTAATTGCTGTGTTGCTGTGTATAACATGGTTAGTGAACAGGAAAGTGAACCACAGAGCGAGACTGCCTGTCAGTGTGTGTGAAAGAGACCAACCTCTATGAGCAGGAGTACACAAACAGGTTTAAAGACGGGGCACGGAGGGCCACATCCATAAACGTGCAAAACAGGGAGGCGTAAGCCATGAATGCAGGACAGCGCGGCTCTGGCTTTATGTGTTGGAGCCATGTGTGAAAATCTGTGTGTAAACGGCAAAACGGGGAGTATAAATAACACAACGTGTGGCTAAAGCACCAATTCAACGTAGTGAAAGTCTATTTATTGGTGGCCTGACCCATATATGCTCCCCAGAAAGCCCTCATCAAAAGCCTCATTGTTCCCTCCTCTCGCTCGCTCACGTCACCTCCTTTATCTGGCTTCTCTCTCTTTGCTCCCTCCCTCCCTCTCCCTCACTCAATCACTCGCTCCCTCTCTCTTGGGGTCTCTTTTATAGGCTGGTCTTGACAGTCCCAGACAACCCCCCCCCCTCCGCTGCCTTCTTGACTTTCCAAACCGCATGGTAACGTGAAACCCTCGCTCCAGCACATGCTCAGTAACACAGCAGCAGCAGCAGGAAAGTGCGAGCTTGGAGGCTGCGGTCACCGAGCACAGGAACTCTACTCCATCTTAATCAACCGACTCCGAGCCCAGAGCTGAAACTAAAAGCCTGCGATCGGATACAATTTGCGATATTTTGAGGACATTACTTTCAAACTACCTTCTTTGTTTGGACAGTGACATCCTGTCTCTATTTATTTATACTTGATACATAGGTTAATATGTAATGATGCACAGAATATAAAACACTAATGTTTACTCCAGTAGAGTGAAACAGATTTTGATGTTTACAGCTCACTCATTTCACACCAGCCCTTTTTACACAGGCCTAAATTCAACATGTAATTACTTACAGTGTACATACAGTGGCTCTGTAATTGTTTTTGCTTTGGTTGTTTCACTTTGAAAGGAGGGAAAAGTAATTGTTTCGAAGAGAGCGTTTTTGAATACGTTCCCTACAGAGCTGCAGGTTTGTTTATGCATGTCTGCTCTGAATCAATCTTTCGTCTGTTTCAGGCTTTTGCAAACGAATCCTTACATTACATTGTTTTTCAAAAGAAATGCAAGTGTGTCTGCTGCTGTGATTTATTGCCAAGGGAACTCGGGGACACTTGGCCGAAGCCTCTAGCTCCTGCACATGTCTTCTGTATTAACTGAACTAAAAGTCCACTTCCTCACCATGAGGGGTGGTATTTGTTGCCAAGCAACATGATGTTTGAAAAGTGCTGAAATTTACATATGTCACTGAAACACTGGAATATATCTGGCATCTGACTGTGTGGGCCTATTTCACTGTTTAGCTGAACTAAAATCTGGACTTCTACTCTTGGCTCCAGATGTGAGAAGATCTAAGCTTTGTTTACTTCAAGGCCATAGGAGTAGTTTGCCAAAAATCTGTAGTAAGGCCAGTTAATTGTTAAAATAAATAAGATGCAGTGGATATAACCTCTAATAGACCCCTTTTTGAGGTCTCGTCCAAGTTCATCTGCGTTGCTGTTTGAGATGAAGGGCCCTGCTATGAGTTGACATAGGAAACTCTACCTGACAATGTAAGATTGTCTTGGATTCCAGTTTTCCCTAATGGAAGTCAGCTGCTGTGGGTTTTCCTGTCAGGAGCGGCATCAGAATGTTGTCCCAGCAGGAGGCCATCCAGTGAAAACAGAATGACAGAGTGGGCCGAGGAGCTGTGGAATAAAAGAGGCCTGTAAGAGGGAATAATGGTGAAGCAATGTCCAACAAAAATACAGTGGACTGTGAGGGTGAGAGGGAGAACAGAGACAAGGGTCATCATAAGGTCTTCACCCTCAGGAAAACGCCTTTGCTATAAATTGCACCATCCCAGCTTTGTTTGTTTGCCAATTCAAATAGCCCAGTAAATCAGCATACACACATTTATTCCTTTCTTCATTTTAATTCACCAAGGAGACGGATCTGCACATTAAGATTTATTGGATTTTTGTAGCTGCACACCCGACAGAAGTAGAAAATATGAACACACTGAGCATAAAAATTGTCACTGATTGATACATTTGAAGAGAAATGACCAACTGCAACTGTAATTTGTCTTCAGAGGGAGAAAGGACATATGCTACATAATAATATAAAGTTTATTACATCAGCTTTGGAGTCAGCATCTTCCATGAGAGAAACAATGTCTCTTTAAATTCTTCTAGTGTAATTAGATAATTCCCTGGATCCCTCTGGAGGAAAGTTGGCCTGGGAGGGAGTTTGTTTACATTCTTCCTGCGGCACACTGGCATGTAGCATCCTTCCTCGTGACTGGGTCTAACCTGACGAATCGTCAGCGCTTCAGGAACAGATGGCGTGCTCGCTGGAAGTTTGCCAGCTCTGCCTTTGTGTATTGTCACAGGAACCGCTTCAGCGCGGTGTCTTCAGGAGAGCCAGATAGAGAGACCATTCATGTGGCGGGTCACGGGTCCGACTCGTCGACCGATTAGCCAGTCTTCTTAACAAGCCCCCACCTACTCCGTCAGGTGCTGCCTGGCTGGGCTTTGCCTGAGAGGAAGTCTTATGTGCCTGAAGGCTTGCTTTAGTCAACTCGTTTCCTGCCTGGACGGAGAACATGGTCTGTCCTTAAAAAAGTGGATCACTGTCACATCTGGATGACTGCTCCACACGGTTCAGATGGTACCGTTTTAGTTTGGATGGTAAGTCTGGACAATAAGACTCTGCAGTATCTTGTTTTTTTTGCCTGAGATTTATGTTCCGTAATGCCAGAAGCCAAACATTTAAATTGACAACAACAGTAGGTACATCGGCTAAAAAAAAGTATGTCATTGTTAGAAATGTCAGGTTCAAACATGTTGCCAAAACTTAAAGCTTAAAAAAGCTTGCTTTTCTAAGCTTGCGTGGATATTCTACTTTTTTTTATTTACAGTACAATTACAAAGTCTTATCTACTGCAACAGCGCATAGACTGTATAATGACTGATGTTCCTTCAAATTCTATAGGTAAAGATTTATTTCTGAATAAATAAAACGTTTTCTTGTACTCGCAGTGATTCAACACACACTGCACACAAAGACACGGCCTCAATCTGTGCATCTTAACACTAATTGGTGAACACATTAACCTGTGCAATTTGCAGTGGCTTTTAGCACGACCCAGGCCTTTCACTTAGTAATTTAACACTGAGGCCAAGCTGGTTGGCTGTGAACTTAAAAGTGATGTTTTTTTTTTGTTTGTTTTTTTACAGCTTTTTCTGATCATTGCTGTCTGCTCTCTAATGAAGGAAAAATGTAGGGATGCAGGTTTTCCAATTTGCCTTCATACTGTACCTCTTTCACTGTGGTGCTTTAATTCAGTCACGCGAAACGTTTTTCAGGAGTGTTTCAGGACTATGAGACAGAAACAGGCCATTTTACAGTGTGTAACAGAGACAGACTAAGGGTGGGAGAGGTTATGAAAGGACATGTGAACTGACAAATAGTTATAGCAGAAGGGAGGGAGGTTAGAGAGAGGTTAGAAAGGTAAAGAGGTAAAATAAGAAAGCAGATGCCAAGATATGTGATGCAAATTGGAATGAGACGGGGTTTACATGAGAACACCGGAGATGGATGGAGGAGAGAAAAAACTAGAGAAAATTGTTTTCCAGCATGGATCCTGTCCAAGAAAAATGCACCAGATTGATGAAAAAGGAAAAGGAGAGACTGGAAATGGACTAAGGGAAGTCCAAAGCAAACAGAGTTGTGGATCTCAAAGATTCAGGGAGTGATGGGAAAATACTTTAAGAGTGAAAGTCAAAGACAATGAGTAGAGATGGCAAAATAAGAGTAAGTATAATGTATGAGGTAATGAAGCAGAAATTAGAATGATCACGAAACAGTTATATTTTAATGCCAAGAGAATAAAACGTATCAAAAATAAATAAACTGACGAAAATAACTGAGCTTTTTCCAATCGTAATTCTCTCAACAAATTCTAGAGCTCAGCTTCAGCTTTTCATCCAACAACTATTAAAACTCGGAGTTGCACAGTTCTTACTGAGCACATGGTTCAATTGGTCCAAATTACTCAGTGGTTTCCTGTTATTAGTGGAACAGTCCAGCAGGTAACAATAACAGAAACCACAGCAAACACCATCTGCTTGTAAAAGACTTTTTTATGGAGATTTCCAGCATAACTTTCGATTGGATAATCTGCCCAAAGCTCAGCTCTGCTCGTTTGGCTTTTAGCTTGTTGCTACAGTAGTGACCAAATGCACTTTGCTGTTGAAGTTCTGTAGTTCTAGGTGAATGTTTTAATGTACTGTAACATTTTATTTTGTTTATTGCTAAGAAACTCCACTTATGATAACATATCTAGTCAGATTTAACAAGAAAAATAGTTCAAGCTAAATAAAAAAGCGCTTTCATTCTACCTTCATATCATGTGTTACATGCATTATACAAATGAAACGGAAGCTAAAGTACGAGTGGCTGAGGTTAAGCACTGAACTAATAATAAGTACAGAGCAAGAGACACTCAGACAGAGCTGCCCTCTGAGCTGTACTCCCTGTACTGAGTGTTTCAATGTAAATGCACTGAAGGCTGTAACAAAGCAATTTATAGGTAGATTAAGTTTCACCCATAAAAATGATTATTCAGTCACAGCAGTAGCTAAAGTGAAAGGCTCAGTGTTCTACGCCGCTTTATTAAAGCATTAAAGTCCGTTACCTGTCGTACATGGAACAAATTATGTTCCGTTAGGAATGCATTACCCTTGATGTATAGCTGTGTGTGTGTGTGTGTGTGTGTGTGTGTGTGTGTGTGTGTGTGTGTGTGTGTCTCGTTTTAGCCTTGGTTATTATTCAGTCTAAGCTCAGTGTTCTTTTCAGTGAGATTTAAGAAGTCATGGCTTTCTCGTCGCCCGTGTCGTATCATTTACTAACCCCCTCATTTTACCATATGTATTTTCCTGTTGTATGTTCGCCATTAAATAATAAATCTTATTGCCTTTAGTATCTGAATTGTTTATTTATTCATTTGCTTGTCAGAGGTTGTAATAATCCATAACCTAGTACAGCAGGGAGCTATAGGTGGCTGACGTTAAAGGCTTTTTGCTCATTGTGCTTTTTGTAATTGTGCTTGGTTAGATTTAATGTCAATGTAACATGAGTGCCTTGCTTAAGGGCACCTCGCTGTTTTATGTGCACTCACTCTGGAGAATCAAACACTGTTTTAGAACACTGCTTATACCTTCACTGCAGAAATGGGGTAAGAAGTGTGTGTGTGTGTGTGTGTGTGTGTGTGTGTGTGTGTGTGTGTGTGTGTGTGTGTGTGTGTGTGTGTGTGTGTGTGTGTGTGTGTGTGTGTGTGTGTGTGTGTGTGTGTGTGAGAATGACCTACCCGAGCACCAGGGGAGGCTAATGGGGAGTGATTTATTGAGTGGCAAAATCTGACTTCTGGCTACGAGCCTAATCTCATACACAAATGTGCACACATGTAGCACACACTCGCTCAAAATGGTGTCATGCAACCTTGCTTTGAAAAAGATTAGTACTCTCACTCACACACACACACGCACACACACACACGCA
Source organism: Betta splendens (assembly GCF_900634795.4). Lineage (NCBI taxonomy): Eukaryota > Metazoa > Chordata > Actinopteri > Anabantiformes > Osphronemidae > Betta > Betta splendens. Next base: position 17,381,069 of record NC_040895.2, read on the forward strand.
CACAGGACCCTTTACAACATGGAAACAATTAATCTCCGATTAGCCCAGCCAAGCTGCACCAGGTGTTCATTTAGTTACCTGAGCCTGTGTGTGTGCACGTGTGTGTGTGTATCATAGAGACATTGAGAGTTTGAAACCCTCCGTGGAAATTTGGTTAAAGCTGATTAATTGGCACATGAAGGCAATGCTGGATGGCAGCTCTGTGTGAGAGACAGAGAGAGAGAGAGAGAGAGACGACGGGGAACCTCTGAATGTTAAATGGGTTGAAATTGACTCATTGGCTTATTGGGGGCAAAAGTGATTGTGAGTGTGTGTGTGACAGTTTACAGAGTGTAAATTGATTCACTAGAATACCTGGGTTGAACCAGCGGGGAGTCTGCACGACTGCTGGTACAGAGATGGACAGATGGACAGCAGCAGGGACAGTGATTGACTAGGTGGGTCTCACTAGACATCTCCAAGGTGGTTTAAGTCCAGCTGCTGCATATGAAAAGGTGTGTGTGTGTGTGTGTGTGTGTGTGTGTGTGTGTGTGTGTGTGTGTGTGTGTGTGTGTGTGTGTGTGTGTGTGTGTGTGTGTGTGGCATCTGGAGTCATTCTGACATTTTTAGCTGCTGTCAGCACTGACTTGACATCTCACAGCTCAGTGATTTTTATACTCATCGATACACTGACACAATTTCACTGACGTAATTCTGTTCCCTTGCCCCCTCACCTGACCTCACTCATTACAGCTGAATGCCTAATCCTGACCTTTGTCCCCACTTTATCTGGGCTCTAATTCTAAATGTAACTCTAGAACCCAGTCTGAACCTTTAGTCGGGCCTTTGAAGCTCTGGAGCTGGAGGGAGAGACACTATTGCTAGACTCTAATATGAGTCAGGCAGTGCTGTCAGAAGATAAACAAATCTAGGCATCAATATTGTAACTGACAATATATTTAAGTCTAATTCCTGAAGTGAGTGTGACTTAAACCAGTTCTCGTCTCAATTCAGAGCATCTGAATGTTGAAAAAAATAAATAGCACAAAGTTGTACAGAATTGATGCTGGTTGTGTTGCTCATTGCTCCTGTGCTTCAGGGCTCATACCCACCCATCATTCAGCCAACACAGCAGCTCCTTCCCTGTGCACACGCTTTCTTAAACAACATAATGATGCTACAGAGGGAACCTGAGTGCAGACATGGCTCACACTCCACACATTGCACTGAATTTATTAACGACATCTACTTCAGTTCACATTTATATTACATGGTTTGGCATTTATTAGTGGATGCCAGTCTACCAGAAAAGTGTGTGTGTATACAATATATATACACTGTGTGTGTATTTATATACACTGTGCGTGTGTGTGGTTGTGTAAACCTCCCACACATTCACTGTGGTTGTAGCTGCTGTCTGTCCATCTTCACTAGTTTAACTGGACAGAACTCATAAGAGGCTATACTATAACTGTGATTATGCATATGGTGGATTTCGCTCTTATTGGGCCAACCTCTACTTCTACTAGAAAAAGAGTATGTTGGGTTAAAAAGTACTTTTAGTTTGCAACAAAGGCCTTTCTTATCTCCCCTTTAGTGAACTGCTACCAGCTCTAGCGGTGGTGGACACAAATACAACATGCAGACCTAAAACATACACTGCATAGTACCTGTAGTGTTTTAATATATCTCTCTTGACCTCAAATTGAATATGAGGGATTTTACAGGTATAGAGTAGCCAGACATAATACGCCTGTAATGTTTTTATATGGTTCCGATTTCCCACTGAACCTCCTTAACCCTGGGACAACACCATGGTCATGGACTCACAGACACACACCGTCCACACGCAGCTAATGCCATCTGTCACGACAGACGTCATATGGTTCTTATTCAGTCATGCGTAATGAAGTTAGCCCTGACCGGAGCAGGACCACATTACATGTGATTCTATATGTTGGAAAGCAGGAGGGGGAGTGACGGGTGGCGCTGTGGCAATGATGGGAAACGACCTGCTTGAGAACATGAGGATCACATCTACCCTCCAAATAAAACTGCTGAACTCCCAGTGTCACCTTTCAGCCTGGCCTCGTACCACTGCACATAAGTGAAGGGGTGAACTGGAGAACAAGGGAGGACGAGGACAGAAGAGTACGTTTTCATGAATCGTGGCTTTAATGAAAGGTTGTTTTTGTCGGAAAGGTTTCAGACCGAGTGTCTTTGATTCCTGACCTGTCTACAAACGCTGACCTGACCGACCTGGCTGTTTATGCTGAAGGGCTTGTTGTCAGAGTTGTGGTTTGAACGGGCCTTAAACACTATGCACTAAAGACAATGTGTTGAGAGTTTCTGAGTTTGGCTCCCCCTGCTGGCGCTCTGCTAAGAGGAGAAAACATCCTTTACCACCCGTCAGTTCTCTGCTGCTCTGATGCTACAGCCCATGTGGGATTTATAATCTGTCCAAGGCATTCAGGTCTGCCACATGTGCAGGTGGCCTGAATGCAGGCAGGAGTAATCCCGGTAAAATGCTGAGCCACCTTAACCGGTTGCTTTGAAGAACTAAGTGGTCATTTAAAGTAATGCTTGTACACATGTGACAGTTTAACAGCAGCTCAGAATAGAAACGCATGTTAAATTTTCAGAAAACTGTGGATCCTTGGAGGTTTAACTGCCTGCAGTGGTTGTGTTTCATCTAAACCAATAAAACATCTGTCTAGGCTTTATTGATTTTTAATGGCTGCCATTAAAACATACACCCATTTTCTGAAGATGTCTTGAGCCACATTAATGTCCCAGCAAAACTCAGCTTCTGTGACAAAACTGTAAATGAGATTTTTATCCGCAGCTTTATTGGTTCATAATCTTAAAACCTGTGCACTCTGTCTGGGCTTAAACTTGGGGAATATGCATTTGATCGTTTGCGTGTCAACACAAACAAACACCGTGTTCTCTCGTTGCTCAAAATGCCCCAAGCTACAAGACTCGCAGGAACAGAGTTGAAAACTTTTTTAAAGAAAAAAAGTACCCTGACAGGAAGGGAGAGGAACTCGGCCTCCCACCCAGAAGTGAGCGTTCATACTTATCACACCTTAACCTTTGTTCATCTTTTGATCCTTTCTGTTTCGCTTTGTCAGGAGAGGCAGAGCAACTAGGATGTGCTGTCATATTCTGCTCCCATGCCCATCCATCCATTCTAAATCCCATTTTCTGTAATGTGCAGGCCCAGCATGGACTGAAGAGTTCCCACCTTCAGAGGAAGCCTCCTCTGCAACAGCTTCTTTCTCTCCTTGTCCTTTACGTCCTCTACCTCTTCCTTCCTTTTCCTGGTTGTAGGTTGTGATCTGTTGTCAGCTCCCATCAGACAGGTCAGGTGGAAGATGGGAGGAGGAGAAGGCACACTGCTGCTGACCTCCTTCTCTCTCCCGCAGAAAGAAACAGAGATGGTGGCAAAGGACTTTACCTGTGTACAGTATATGATGGTACATTTCAGCTCTTGTCTTTAGTCCCAGTTGTAAAAGTGCTCCTTTCATTTACAGTTAAAGACGGACTCTTGACTATAACATGTCCAAAGCGGACTCAGAGCTGTTCTTCCTCCACTGAGCAGCACACACATGCTACAGTAGTCTACTGTTCCATCCATTGATGTTTCCTCAAGATACACAAATATGCAGTAGCCACTAGGATCCTGTAGAAAAAAGACTTTTTAATATGTCGTATGCATCTAATTTGCATAAATGCAAATGACATCTCTTGGAAAACGAGAATACCTTGCTGTCAGTTTATGTTTGAGTAATAAATTGTCTAAGTGAACTGAAAAAATAGCTGATTGTCGCCTGAAAGAATGTGATAATGGATAAGGCACCAGTACTAATTACCCTATCATTAGCTTCCACTTCACAACACATTATAAAGGAGATCCAATCTTAAATGCGTGCATGCACAAACAAAAACACACACAGCCACATGGACATGTTTCAGGGTCATGCAAATAAATCAAAGGGGCAGATGTGAAAAATGATAGTAGGGAAAACACAGGATGACAAACAGACACAATGATAAAGGCAGTAAAATGCAGAGGAAGGAGGGCGGCATCAGCAGAGGAGAGAGGCCAGTAATGCCAATGAGCGTTTTATAAGACAGGACTTAGGAGGTTTACAAGCAGCCCTAAGTGGTCGGTGGGGAGGTGTTAGTGGTTTTAAAGCTTGTGGTTTGATGCTTCAGTATAATTTCTGTAGGTGTGAAAGCTACTTTGGGAGGAGGTTAGACACAAACCTACAAGGTCCAACAGATAGATTGGGTGCAGATACACACCATTTTGTGGTTTCAATTGGAATTCTGAGTCTCAGCTGTTATGACGGATGCAGCAGTTATGTAGCAGCTGCATAGACCACCTTTGCAACAAGTCATTTCTGATTTGCAGCAACTGGGGAGTCGTGCAGGGTGATCTGTGACTCAACACATAATTAATGAGTTAATTTGGTCATTAAAGGTGGGCACAGTAACTTCACCAGAGAAAGATATCATTCTACTCTATCGCTGGCAGCTTTTGTGTTGGTATCAGAGGAGCTGCAACTAATTCCCTTTTTACTGTTCTATAATAAGGACAGAAAAAGACAGTAAATCTGGTGTGCTTGTATTACAAGTGTCCTGGGAGCTGGACAATTAGTACTGTAAGTACTGTACATGCAAGCAGCAGCAGTAGGTTTCTTAGATTAGTTGGAAGCGTGAATACAGGTGAGATGTGTAACGTTGGATGTAGGATTTAAGTGAGCAAACATCTGTCATTTACCCCACTGAGTTACTGATGATTCGTTCTTAACATTCAGCGATTCAGCACAAGTATTTTTCTTTTTTTTTTCTAATGGGAATCATTAACCATGTTTCCCAGCTGTAGGTTCCACAACACAACAGTTAAATCCTTAATAATAGATGCATTCAATATGAAGATTCCAGTTTGTGGATGAGCATCGCACATAAAATATAGATGCATATTACACACAAAAGTAGGACATGAATATTTAATGTGGGGACATGGCTCTTCAAAGTTTCTAAAAACTGAACCAAAGTACTGTAATAGCAACTAAATTAGCCAACGCAAGATGTTCTTGTCATTGGAGGCTCATTAGCTAAATATTAGCAAATGTTCACAAACATTGTGTTCCATAGAAAATATTGCATCTTGCAGAACCATCAGGTTTGTCTGACAACTAGGATATGAAACTGTAGAGCAAAGCAGTTGGACGAAGGCTAGAGAACGATAGAACCAGGAAGAAGTCTTTTACCTTTTGGAATAAAATGTCCCGTTTGTTGGCATCGGAGACAAATGGAAAATGATGTGCAGCTGCATGCATGAGATGCTCCAGGGTCGTCCCCGAAGGACAAAGCTGAGCAAAAGTTGTCATAACCGTTATGGAAATACATGCAGCCACACACTCAGACCACCTCTGCTGCGGCGTTTACAGTCTCACTTCAATTTAGTCTCTCAAGCCACCCGTCACTCCCTATTCCCCCGCATCCACCTGCTCCTCTTTCTTCATTTCTCACCATTTCTCACTCACTGTTTCTCCCAATCCGCCTCTCAGTGGGTGGTTCCATGAAAAGGTGGTCCACTTCTGAATCTGCTGCTTCTTTGAAGTCTAGCCATCACTTCTCTCCTATTCAGTCTACGTTTCCTGTCCTCCGTTCCTCCTCTCTTCTGCTCACTGCCTTTCTTATCTCTTTGTCTAGCATCATCATCCTTCTCGCTGTTTTTTCTCCCTGCTCTTTTTCTACAATTACCGAACTTTGGATCCGATGCCGGTGACTTTTCTTCTCTCTCCAGCTGCTCTTCTTTCAGTCTCCTCTCTTGTCTCCTCTTCCCCTTTGATCCAACAAGTTCCAAGTATTACTTCATTCGCTAGGAGGCATTTTTCATTGACCTGACTTGACTTTGACATCGGACAACTTTTGTACACTTTATTAAACCTTAGACTGCCTCCACTCCACAGAGGTCTTGCACCGGAAATGTTGAAGCACCCCTGCTATCTATCACTCAGCAGGTGTTTTAAAACATACTTCTGCCTACACTACCTGCCATCGGGGAAGATTTCTGTTCCTGAAATGCAGTGCATTTCTGGAAATGGCTTCTGCGTTGGTAAAACCTCAACAGTCTTTCCATCTGTATGCATCAATATTGCTGGCAGAGGGTGATTACAAGTTTATACTGTCAGACTTGTCTTGAAGAGATCGGCATACAATTTTAAATGGCAGTTTCACTGCAGATACAGTAAAGCATTAAACTAATGGATCAATCATACTGTAGCAGCTGCTAGTTTTTTTTTTTTATTTTGAATGGGAAACCCTTATACATGTGTGGGTTTGTGCTGTTAGAAGAAAAAGATGTTTGATGTGAAACTGCAGGAGGAATAGGTTGAGATCAAGGTGAGAACATCAAATCCCAGGAGAGGACAGGAGATGTAGGCATTTAAACTGGACATGTTACAGGACTCTCTTCTCTTCTGATGGATTTTAGTTATACAGACATTGGAGGTGCGTAGTAATTACACTCTCCAGCCTTGTAGCATGCAGGTCTGTCATAGTAATAGATTGTCCATGACAGTAAATGATTGTTAGTTAACACCACCTTCATTCCTGCCTGACACACAGTATGAGGAGGATCCCAGCACCTGGTTTCACCAGCATCCTGACATACTGCATGACAGATGTCAAAACACAGACCGTTATAACTGGACAGTAACTGTAACCATGCAGTTATGCAGCACTTGGCATGTTTGACATTAGGTTTATACCCTACATGTTCTGGCTAAATTGAACCAGTCATCCCCTGAGCTGCTTGTTCTCTTCCCATGACCAATTTGAATATCATCATGAGGAAACAGTGCAACATCTTCTTCAATATAAAAATAAGGAGGAAAACAGGGCAGAGCTGCAGCAGCAGGTCTCCAGGGAGCAGGTAGCAGTCGTGCCTTCGGGTTGACTTAAATATGTGCATCAAGACGCTGCTACGGTGGGTGCCTGCCTTCATAGGAGGCTGTAGCTATGCCTTCTTCGCCCGCTATACATCTTGTTGCTGGGAGCCGACAATTCTAAATTTAATTCATTAGACTCAGCTCATTTGGCTCACAGCAAAATCCAACATTAGCCAGACAGCGCCATGTGTTACAGAGGCTGAGAATAACACTTAGAGATGCTGCCTCAGCATCCAGAGCACTGCAGGTCTGCCTGTTTCCCCTCACAGCAGAGCACACAGCAGGAAACTGGGAAAGGCTATAGGACGCGTACTTCCTAGAACTTCCTAGTTACTTATCCTAGTCCTTCCTAGTTACCTACAAGTAGGTAACGCTTGCACTCACATCCAGTGTTATTTTTTACCCCTATTTCCCACAATTATTCCACTGACCAATGGACACTGACATCCCACCATATATTATATTATCACATGGCTAGAATTTTGTAATATTGAAGTTAGTCTGAAAATGGCTGAACTTCCATCTTTACCATTGGAGTCAAACTTTGAAGAAAGCCTTATTTAAGGGAGACCTTTTCTATGTTTTCTCTTGTGCTTTTTGCTGTTTCCTGCCCTCCGCTCGCTTCCCTGTAGGATACAATCACTCACCAGCTACAGGACGTCCTTCATGAAAAAGAATTTATACACTTTTAGACAGAGCGCGCTGGTTGATGTGCCTTTGCGTGGTACATTGTCACAAAACACAGTATCTGGCCACTTCCAGCTGTTAAGGGGAATAGAACTTGTTTTTCCATTACTCTGTTTGCACTCTCCTCCTTTCTTCTCAGCAGAGACCCCTGCTCACAGGTGAGCTCTCCTGGGAATAGTTTAACAGCGGGTGCAGTCAGGGTGGTCACGGTGATGCATGGGTACACAGCATCGCCGTGAGCTGGGCGGCTGCATGGAGTGAAGAGGAGGAGGAATAGGAGGCCAGGCGACAAGATGAGAGGAGAAGTAGAAAGGAATGCATGACATGGCAGTCTGAGAGGTGATAAGAGCAGAGGAAGGGGGGGGGGGGGGTGATGCTCGGCCAGGCAGAGAAGAAAAGGGGTGAAGGAGGGGAGGATGGAGAACCGAGGAAATATAGGGGGGAGAAAGCAAACAGGGGCAGGGGAGAAAGTTGGGCAGACTTCAAAGAAAATCAGGGGATTAAATACAAGACCAGCCCAGCGTGGTGGGAAGACCTGTGGGGAGGGAAGGAGGCAAACAGAGAGATATAGGAAGGGAGCAATGGGACGGCCATGTGTCCAGGACAAGCCTGGTTGTGTTCTAATGCAAGAATGCCATGAACTGTTACATCAGGAAATAGAAACACCAAATCAGCAAAGACGTAAATGCACATATGTACTGTACTACCAGGTGTACTTACACATGCGTTCCGCATGCAAACCATGACACAGTGAGTGCAATGCACCCACTCACAGAAGACTGATCAGGTTTGAACCCATTCTGCGTCTGCCGCCTGGTGACATCCATCACGGCAGCTTGTTTGAGCAACTCTGTGATGAAGATGCACAAATCTGATAGCTGCATTGATTGATGCCATTATGAGATTACTGGCAGGCTTCAGAGCAGTGATGTGCTCGTATGCTGCCAGCAGTGACCGCTGTTATCAAATATGGCTGTTCACCTTTATATAGGCCTTTATTGAATCAATAGCTGCATACTCTGAATTTTATTGAGTCTCACTCCTCACATATGATGTCTAAAAGAACAAAAATTCTGAGACGATCAATAATGAGATAAATTAATACTGCTGGAGGAGCATCACACATGTTTGAAACTTTTGGAATACTGCAAAAAGCCACAGTAAAGAAAACATTTTAATTTTTTAAATGATAAATCTGATGATATGATATGATTTTAGCATAGATTAAATCCTAAATGATTCAGAATGGACCCTTTAGTTAGTCTGTAATTGACAAGGCCTTTTTTTGTAGTGGACCAGCAACACGTTTTTATTCCTCTGGGAGGTCATACTGAGTCACCTTTAAGTTATAACTGGTATAAGTGCCTTGCTTAAGGGCCAGTTTTCAGTCTTGGTGGACACTGTAGAATTGCTGCAAGCCACTTCTGGAAAAATACTGCTGATGGTGTGCTACAACTACACCTATTATTCTATAATGCGAGTGTGAAAACAGCCTATTAGGTGGTGAGGCTGCACTCTGTAAGGCTGATGTCCTCCTAATGGTCCCTCTGGGTGCACTGGAGAGTCCCAATATATCAGTTCAGGTCCCTCCTCACCCGTCTGTCTTCGTTTTCAGGGCCTTTTATCTGTGGCAAAGACAGCAGAATGACAGTCCCTGCTGCAAAGATCATGTGGTTGGAGAAAAGGTGTCTTCAATTTACCACAATATAGCTGTAGGTCAGGGGACTGTATTGTTTCTGAAAACTTTAGCTTCCAAACAGCTTTTGACTATTTATAACGGCTGCCGACCGACTAGCGCTGCAACAGCCCATTAAGTCGCTCATCACAGCTCATTGTTATCATTTTCTGATCAGCCTGCTTTCATTTGGAGCAAACCTCTGACCCACGTTTCCTATTGTCATTCAGCAACCACACAGACGTATTAGCATGCACGTAAAAACTGTGATCTTTAGCCATGAAAAGGTGCTGTGGGCAGGAGGTCCAGAGCGCGTGTCGTCAGGGAAACCGGGCACGTAAACACAATAACAGCTTGGATATCTGAGTGGTGCTTGACCTAAACGGCAGAGGAGCACTTACAGATGCATTAAGTACAACAAACTACTGATGTTATTCAAGTAGAATATTTAAAATCTGCAGATTAAAACTCAGCGGTTTAGACCCATTACCACAAATACTTCTTAATATTCACTTCATTTGGAGTTTCAAAGAAGAAACCTAATAATGTGAATGGGAACAATTACAGTAATACATTCAGTGTTTAAGGTATTGATGTATTAATGTTCTGTGTAATTATTAGACTCAAATGTAGTAAAATGTAGTAAAATGTCCAACACACATATTTAATACAATAAATAAATAAAGTGATCTGCCATTGTACACAACACAGTAATCTGTATTGATGATAACACTAAAGTCATTTATTGGTATAGTTCCCTGCAGCCACTTGGACTTAATTTTCCCAGTGTCCCTGAACTGATCGAAATCACCTCAAGTGAGCTTCTATCAGCAGGAGGATGTTTCCTGCCAGTGGCTGCATCAGGTGATAATAGCAGCTTGTCCACTACTGTCAACACTGTATCCTAGCAACAGCCCATCACACGGTGTGCTCGTGTCCCTGCCGTTTACTGAAGATGGTGCGGGGTCTTTTAAGGGCCTCGGTTGTGAGTGTTCAGCGCTAATTTGTAATTTCAACCAAAACGTAAAAGCAAGTTGAGTGTCCACTTCTTAACACAGTGTGTTGGCCACTTGACAGGCAGTGGACGAGTGGCTGGCTGCAGTTCAGACCGGGCAGCAGCTTCCTGTGTCGTACCACAGGAATGCCCAGCAGAGACGCAACTCACCCCGTCTCCATCTCTGCTTCAGTCACACAAGCTCCCACCTCTGTTTCTGATTAATTCAGAGACTCTGAATAAATAAATACAAATTATGTTTTGGCACATTCTTGCTAAAAGTCTCTCGTGTACAGTATTTAAAGGCAGTAACGGATGAAAAAAGCAAAACATGAGCATCTGAGCCGATAACTAAAAGTTTTTGGCTCCAGTAACGGAAGTTGTTATGTTGTAAGTTCACCTCCGGAAGCTTGGAGTAGGAGGATTCCTGGACGGATGCTCCGTCCCTTAATTACCTGACATGCTGGCGGAGAACTCATTAACAGCTGAACTGTCAGCTTTCAGGAGGTGAAGAACGCCTGCTGCAGCGAAGCCGGCCTCTCGCCACGGAGCACGGCGGCTTATCTCACGTTGCATGTGGGAACATCTTAAAAGGAAATTTAATTGATGTATTCTCCATTTCTCCATTTAAGATTGTATTTGCAAAATTAGTGTGCTTTTGTAGAATGTAGCCAGAAGCTGAGGAACGACCTGAAACACAATACATGTGTGATTAATTATGCGATGCTGAAGCAGAGCTGATGAGATTGGTTGATGTTATGACGCTGTGTCCAGCTGTGGAAAGACGTTGAAAGCAGCAGTTATGAGAAATGCTTTAAAGCACTTATCCAGATGTTCACATCTTATTGCTTGATAATTATAGCCGCTAATGGTTGGTAGCAAAGGCCAGGTATGAACCGCTTACTGCCGTTTGCATAGAACCACATGTTCGTCTCTTTCACACGGCGTGACCTCCATCCTTAACACAGAAATGTAATCAATACATTTCACATTCTTTCATCTCTGGTGCTTTTCTATATTCACTGTAAAGCTTCTGGGTTAGACACTGACTCCGTTTAATCTGGAGGGGGAAGGTCAGAGCAGCATTTTTAGTAGTTAAGGCTATAACAAGGGCACCTAACCCTCATGTTTAAAGGCACTTTGGATTAGAGTATCCATCTTTTTCTGCAAACTGTCACCCTTTTCATAGTCATAACAATCTGAGATTCTTTATTGGGTCATTCGTGTCTACTTTTGTGTCACAGGCTGAATTTCAATAAGCTTATCAACACCTTTGAGTTATGAATAAATAGGCAGAGAATTACTCATCCGTACTCTTTTGTGTGTCCTCTCTAGTTCATCATAAAAGCCTCTCTATCTCAATTAATTTCTTGCTTTTGAATGTAATTATGTGGGTGTTTTTGGCGTTAAGGCCAGTTTCTGTTTGGATATCTGTCAGCAAGAAGCTGGTGCTCGATTGTTTGTGCATGATCTGAATCTGCCTGAGCATAAGAGAGCGCGTGTTATAGGAGGGTTAGGGGTTCAGTCCCCCAGTGAGCCAGACACAGGAATCACATCCAGCCATGGTGCAAAAGGGTCCAGCAGATCAAAACAACCATCTTTAATTTATATTCAGGTGATGTTTTAATGGGTCCTCAAAGTCAGTTTGGTCTCAGAGAGACTGAATAGTAAGTATGTCAGAGCCTGTAGTTGTGATTATCACCCACGAGCAGCCACTGAATATGGATTATGAATGTTTTCCTCTTCCTCTTTTTTGAGAGCTTGCACCTTGAAACACTCGACACCAATGGGTAAAACGCTGTCAACACAATTATGCAAAATGCTAACGCGTATTATCTGAGACCACAACGAGGAGCACACAGCAGAGATGATCAAATGGACAGCTCGGTGCTTTAATGAGTTAATATGTAGAACCCGAAACACTGATAAAAAGGCTCTGATACTGTTAAAGTTTCATGAGAAGTTTAAGCGATACTTCACAGCTAAAAAGCAGATTTGTTATAAAAACTGGACATTTTATTAGCTAAAATGTACGTTTTCAACAAAAGGTGATATTTTAAGTGTGTTTTAATAAAGACATCATTTCTACGTAGTTTAGCAGCCTTTTCTTTAATAAGAGTAGCCAGTTGTTAGAAAGTCACAGATTCCTCTTTTAGCTGAATCCTCTTCTTTGCTTCATCTGCTGTTCGTGAAGGGACGGCCGTCTCAACTGGTGCTGTTTAAGAGCTAAAGAGGTCCCTGAGCCCACGAAAAGTCACCAGGGCAGCTGAGAATGACGCGTTTTCCATCATCGTCAGCTGCTATGTTCATGTTCTGACCTCATGTTAAAGATCATTTTAAGTAGTTTACTGTATATAGAAATAATAATAATAGTTTAAGACATAGAGTAATGTATCATTTACTGTTTAAAATGCATTCAGTGTCTTTGATTAGCACAATGAGTTTGTGAGGTTTTCTGATCACCTCTGTCATAAAACCCAAAAGATGCAACGCTCTGTGATCGTGTGCCGTCCAGGGGGTTCTTGATCACACTGTTTAAACAGCAGCAGGTCGGCATCTGACTGCTGCTCCTCCCCCACTCGTCATCAGTCCTCCTTACTGATGTTTCCAAACGAGCAGGCCATAGTGTCTGCAGCAAATCATTAAGACAGAGCAGAGAAGGTCAAGTGCTTTATAAAGACGAGGGACAATTAAAAACCCACTGAGACCACGTTGCCCTGAAAAGGTTAGCACACGCTTCTAGTGCACGGGCTTTCAACTGTACAAATAAACACAAAGTAGGCCTCATGTCAGCAGCTGGCTTTACGTGGCAGCATATAGGCCTTCACTAAACGTAGGGGTCCCTTTTTCTAAAGCAGTTTAACCTTAATGAGGGCGATTCGTCAATCAATTTACTAAAATGGATATTGGTGCAGTTTCCTCAACAGCAATTTGCAGCTATTGTTTTATGAGCAGCACCGATCCAAAACCGTCGCCTCATCTTTATGGAGAGACTGTACAGTGATGATGTGAGCTTTCAGCTCTGGATCCCATGCTTTGCATGTGCTATGTCCAGTATCCAAGGTTAAGCTCAGAAGGACTCTTCCAGGGACTGTTGTGCATGTTCTCACTCAGAAGTGAGCGCTTCTTTAATATTGAGCTCAGAGCGATGTGAAAGTTCAGACAAACATCATAGATTAGAGTCTTGGTTCTCTGATGTGTAGCTTTGGGGAATTACTGCTCAAGTTTGGGAATACTGATTAGACTGTAAGCAGAGTGTGGGTTGAAATGGTGCATGCCCAGGCATTACTAATTTTGTGCGCTGTGGGAATAATTTAAGTTTAAAGCACATTACTTAGTGTTGCTGTGAAAATGTATGATTTTCACTTATGACCTCTTGGCATTACCAGAGAAACAGGAGTTGTGCTGCATGTCGGACACAGCATGAGCTTTAATACATGCGAAAACGAGAGGGCTCCACATACTGCAGCTTCCTTTATTTCCAAGCTTAAAGGGCCATAAACGGAACCCTCCATCATCATTGCTGATAAACGTCGATTAGTCTGTGGCAGTTTAACATGTTGCTGTTGTTTGTTTGTTTGGGCTGACGTGCACGATGCAGCTCTTAATGTTAATACCAGATCTCAGAAGCCAAACATCAGTGTGTTTGTTGTTGCATCCTTGGTTTATTAGTAGGTTTGTCTCGTAGCATATTGTAAGTTCTGCTGAAGTAGTAAATAATGCAGCTCTGAAGTATGTCTAATTGATGATGATGATGATGACTATCACGGGACTGACATTAGCAGAACACACTGAAGTCTGTCCAAAAGTCAGAACGCTCATTCTGAGAATGCTCACATCTCAAGTCAAATGAAGGCTGGTTCCGGCACCAGTTAAACCACCAGAGTCACAAACACACCTGACACACGACAACTACAACTGTGGTTGTTTCTAATTAAACATATATGAACAGCGATTCACCACCAATACGCACGCTTCATAATTGATATCATCACAGACTAATGTTCTGACACTCTTTTCACATCCTCTTCTGGAGCAACTTGGAGTTTTTTTCGTTAACAGTTGCTAATAGGGCCACAAAAATACTGCTTTGATGCTGTTTCCATCGCAGTAACACAGACGACACATGCGGTAAACAGACACGGCTCCAGCGCCTGCAGCCTGCGCGTTCCTGGCGTCTGCAGTCTGTTACTCAGGGATGAAATGTAAAATCATTCATATGATCTGGGAACTCTCATCTCCTCCACCTTCCTCCCTTCTCTGTGATCTCCCTCCATTTGTTCTCCTCCATCGCTCATTAGCTTCCTGCTTTCCTGACGTGTGTTTTTACCTTCTTATTTCTGATGGCCCGTCTGCCTCTCTCTCGCAGAGGATCGCGTTTCTCTGGGTGGTTGAGATTATCTAATGTTGCCGATCCGGCCCTGTAGTAGAATTAACTGCATCAGAACAGTGATAAGAGACAAGCGGAAGGGGAAGAGATACCAATTACATTTAGCTTCAGTCAGATAAATTCCCTCAACTAACAACAAACATTGCTAATATTCTCCCAGCTTACTTTGACTTCCTTTATTTCTCTCTAAGCCACTCTGCCTCTGAACCTCAAACAATCAAGCTGTTTGTTCAGCGTGTCAGCATCCAGTACTGTATCCATTAATACCTCCTCAGTGCTCAGAAACAATAGCAAACAGACGCATAGAAATCCATTTTCAAACTCCATCACTGTCACTCAGCCTCTGCAAACATAAACGTGCAAACTCATTCATGTTTTCTTTCCACGAAACACACAAAAACATCTCATTAGTCTTTATGTGCATTTACATAAGGCTTTCATAAATAAACATGCTTTCATGCTAACATCTAAACTCTCTGCCCTTTGCAGAGCCCAGGCACAGGAAGAAATCCCATTGCACAGTAGTGCACATGCACAAATGCTCTCAGTGCAGTGTCACATTGTATTTAAGCACTTTAGCTCTTTGTGTCAGAGCAGAAAGACAGAAAATAGCTCTCCAAATGAATTGAGATGCTTTTCATAGCAGCACTGAGGACAGGCAGCGTTACACAGTGCCGTCATTGTCTTGCACTAGGACTGTTTGTCGCTCTACTCTGGCTTGAATGAATAAATGGATTTCATTTCTGTTTTGTCGCTTTGTGTTTACCATGGCTAGTCCCGCACCAAACCGGTCCTGGAGCGGCTGGTTTGGCTTCTGCACTCAGTCCACTAGCTTCCCACACTGGTGCTTTCTCAGTATTCGCCTCTTCAGATTTGCTTCCCATCCTTCGTGTGCCAGTTGTGTTCTTGAAGTGTCCAAGTAGAAGAGATAACATCCCTCAGGGAAGTTCTTTCTCTGTGCAACCCAATCTCCCGCAGCATCACGTGGAAACATCTCAGACCTTATACAGCTCCCTCCAGACGCTTGATGAAAACGTTACTTCTTAATCCCTGTGATAAGAAAAGACATTTTGATGTCCAAATCAGTGTTTTAGGCACTGTTTCATCATGTAGCACATAATCCGTTATCAGTGAGTTGGCTTGGTGAGACATTTTCTCTCCGTGGGGCAAATCATCCGATAATTATACATCCTATCATGCCTGACCAGTAAACAGGTTTTGAAGTGCTGCAGCTTTGGTATGAAGCTGTCTTTGGGTCCCAGCAGACAGGCAGACAGTAATTACGTGATATTAAAACCGCTCTCATAAGCTGTAGTGATTACAGTTGCATATCTGGATGCTGCTGCAGTAATATTGTCTAAGAAAGTTAGGGATTTACATTTGTAAACAGGGGAATGCAAGAGCACGCTGAAATGTACGCGACAGACAGCACCTGGAGTCTTTAACGCTCTACACCTGTTAGTAATGGCCAGCATTAGCTGCTCCCAGGCTTACTCCAACTTGGCAGCATTGGTGGATCAAATGTTTTCTGATTGGTTGTCACCACTTCAATTACCTACAAGCCAGCAAATATTATTCATGTCAAATTAAAACCATCTATGCCACGGAAATAATATGGTACAGTGTTTTTTTATGATTTTGTGAGTGAGAATGCTTCACAGAAAATTAGACTCATGCCTTTTTCCTCTGGAAGCTAAAAGGGTCCACATTCATAATTCTGAACATGAGTGCATTCTGAATCTGACCCAGCTACACAGGGAAATCTAGTGTTTAAATATAACATTTGAACTGCGGTCAATTAATTATGTAGGCTGAGCACAACCAAACACAGCGGAGGTGCCGAGCGTCATCGGATCAGTCTGGTGCCGTTTGTGACGTCTTATTTATTGTCCTTCACTGCTTCAGCTGTTTGTACAGGAGCCTGGAAACACAGTTGTTACCTGACTCGTGCACCTGTAAATGGGTTTTTATGCCGCTGATGTCTTCGAGCAACCACATGAACCACTGACTTTATTACTGCAGGTAGAAAAGAGTGAACCAGAGAAAAAGTCTTCCTAGAACAAGGCCGGCATAGTAACGCTAGCAGGGTCGGATCTGAAGGACTGTCCGTTTACTGCGTGGGCCCGGCACCGGCAGAACCACACGTCCAGACCGATGCTGACGCTAAGTTGAAACCAAGTGTTGGTGCCTAATATGAATAACGTGCTCTGAGAATGAGTGTACAGTGGACGATGTTGAGCCTCGTGCTCAGGAGCTTCTGTCCACAACCGAACACAGGGCTTTCATTTTCCAGCCGCGCGTCCCATGAGCCACCTAAGTGCTGTCAGCTGTGGTTCTTATGGAAAAGAAGACGTGGCCTCATTTTAGTTCACGCTGGGCCGCTTCCTGGTGACGTTCCACTGTGCCTGCGTCTGTTCTGTGCAGCTATTCATTCATTTTTTACAGTAACATGCATAGCCATTTTAAATCCCTGTTAGTCATTTACTGTCAGAATTGTGCCGTTTTTGCCAACGCTGCCTGTAAACTGAGCGAGCCCTGAGTTGATTTTGGTCGATATTTCCGCTTTTGTTTCACCAGGATTGAAGAGCAGGAAGTTAAGGCTCACCGGCGTGACGTGATGATGCTGAACACCAATAAATCATTACAAGCAGACAATACTGAAGAATGTTCTGACAACAGCAGCAGGGACTTATGGAGACTTGAGCAGAGTGAGTCATTCCTATTTGTCAAAATCTAATCCAGCGCTCTTTAGCCCTTCAACCCACAGAGCCAGATAGGAAATTTATCTTGCATCCTGGGAACTAGCCTTATTAAAACATACAAGTATTCTATTCAGCTAAAGGCCTGAGACCCATTATGAATCTCATTCCAACTTTAAAAGGTCTTTGTTTAATATAGCACCCGAGAGGGCGCTTTGATAATACAAATACGGGCACAGTGGTGATGTAATAAGTGGGAGGTGAGTGATTTCACCACCAATATTGTTTCTGTTATATACAGTGTAATAATATATTCTGTCGTATCTGTGTAAACGCATTCTTAGAGTCCTCTGAAGGCTGTGATTAAAACCGGTGATGGTGGACAGCTCATCACCGTTTTTTAATCACAAGCTCCTCCAGTCTCTCACCGTGGCCACGATCACATCCACCCGTATTAGCATTTACTGAATGAATTTAATAAGTTTTCTATATGTGTTCATGGTGACGGGCTGTGATCTGCCCGGGGGCCTGTGAGCTCAAGGACAAGCTCGCAAACATTTGCTCCACAGTCAAACATGAGTACGACAAACCACTAAGCTGAAATTCATATCGAGGCAGTAAATAGTTGAAGTGTGAGCAAAGATTTGCAGAATCTTTTAGGAAATTCACTATGTGGAGTCAAAATCTTTTGTGTAATGTCTGCACACTAGGAAACGCTGCATCGTCATACAGACCATCGTCCTGTTGATGCATCTGAGAGCATTGAATCATATCCAGAACAAGCACATTTGGCTTCTTTGGATTCTAAATTAACAAGCTTGACGGCGTTCGACGCATCCACATGGCAGCGATTCTCTGCATTGTCCCCACGTCATGTATTCCTCTGTGGCCAGCCTTGCTCGCACACGTCCCTGCTGCCTCTCTGAATTTTGGTTAATTAGCAACTCTGAGAATTGTAAATGAGTGGGGACACACCGTTGATTAAAGTGTTATTTTGATGATGAGAGCATCTTCAAAGGGAGCTGCACTTTAAGCATTAGCACAATAATTAACACCCTACTGGAGTAATAGGCCCCATGGACGGGCAGCAGCTGACGTACTGTACTGGATATGCAGAAATGCACCACTGTAAGGCCATTCATCTCGCGCTGAAGCATCCAAGCAGACTTTCATGCAATATTCCCATTTCATTTTCATCTTGGAAGGTAATTTGAGCGTTGGAAGGAGCAGGCTTTTATCTAGCAGCGTGGTGCTGGTACAGGCTGACACGCAGACCAACAGAAAACTGTAAGCGCGCACTAACTCAGTGGATGGGCTGTTGGCGGGAGGCTGGAGTGTAATAAAGACACCAGTGCTTTATTTGGCGCCTGCAGGGACACCGCTCTCTCCTCTTCAGCCGTCTCTCTTTTCATTTCATCCATCATTCGTCACTGTTTGTCAGAGAGTAAAAAAACAACCGAGAGCAGTAAAAGGTCTCATTCATCTTCCTCTGTTGTCTCTGATCGGTTTGTCTTTTTCTCTTTGCTGTCCACTTTGAATCCATCTCTTAGCTTTGCATTTAGCACTTGTTGTGGCCCCACACCTTCTGTTCCTTATAACAGAGTTTTCTCCTTCCCTCTCTGTGGATGGATATTTTATGTCATATAGGCAACAAAAAGCAGCGTATGTACAATAAGTATGGCTATGTGCTGCTGTGACGTGGTTGTTATGGCGGCTGGAGCTTTTGTGAATGGAATAAAGAATAGAAATGTCATTTTAGAGACTAAATATTCTGCTGGGCGCCCAAGTGATTGGCTTGGTGATCGTGGCCCCCTGCTGAGAATCTTTTCTGTGCACCCTCTTACAAAATAACATTTTCTAAGCCCAAGTGAAACGTCCAACACTCCCACGGAAAACTACCCAGACGGAAAATCATTACGAAGGCTCTTTTCTCTGCAGGGGTGTTTTACCTCAGCAACCACCTTCAGAGTTATGAACTTGGATTTCTGCTAATCTGTGACTAATTCACGTCTGAATAACATAGAACTCTATGCCACGTCTTGGTTTCTGGCTCCTACCATAGCTTTGAACAGTCGGATGCTAAATGTGATCTATGACCTGGATCATCTGGAGCCAAGATTCACTTCTAGAAGTGTTCTGTAATTATTAGTTTTATTATTGAATATTTTCTCGCTGGTTGAAGGGACGCTTGTATCCACCTATTCTGTCTTTTGTTACATAACACAAATGATGCAGGTTGCCTCGTTCACGTTGAGCTTTTGTTCCTCCTTGTTCACGGTGATGAGGATTTTAAGCAGGAGAAGCGCAGACGTCATCTCAGACTGCGGCATCGCTCATTTCCAGCGCTAGATGTTGGAGTTGAAGGGAGTCCAGTAATGGGGACGAGGTGCCACTTGTCTGATCCACTCCTCCTCCTGACCCGGCTCCTGGCTGAGCTGTACTCTGGTTTTCACAGAGCTATTTCTGTTTTTTCATGTGTTTGAGAGTGACAGGGAAGGAGAGCGCAGATGACAAGCAAGGTCATGAGCTGAGTCCCAACCTATTACTGGTGGAGTGTGTGCCTGAGCCTGGTGGAGAGCCAGGATACCTAGAGGTAGATAAACAGATTTGTGTGCTTGTTGAAGGTGGGTAGTTTGTACTGGAGTCATCTGGGGTTAGAGTTGACTTACCGGGAGACAGACAAAAACATCAGTGCCTCCCACACGCCTCCACAACACGCTTAACTGTCAGCTCTCTGCTCTGCGTCTGCCAACCTGCCTCCGCTCGACTCTTCTCCAGATTCAAGCAGCTCGTTCCCTCGCTGCACAGCGATGGTTGGGACTAAACTGGCCGTGGAGCTTCATTCATCAGATGTTTTGCTGTAGGAGCGGCAGTTTCTCCAGGAATAGCTCGCGTCTGACCCCTCCCCTTGAACCTCCCTCCGAGGACCCTGCTAGCTTTCACAACCTACTCCGCTGTCATTTCGTTGTCACTGTGTTTGCTGACACTGACCCTCTGTCTGTCAACCTCTGTCAAATGAAATGAAGTGAAGCACCATCCTAAGCATTCACTCTGTTGATAGAAGATATAATTGTGACAAAACAGTCGTATGACAACACTCTTTGTCAGAGTGAATTAGAGCTCAAATATGCAACCTTTTCAAGCATTATAATTACAATGGACTAATAAATATTTATATCTCCATCGGCCGGGCCTCAGCTTCACCCTGCTACAGCTTGTTTACTTGCTAATGCTCTGAATGTCAGGGTTGCAGTAGCAGAGTGCTGGAGTTGATATCAGATCCACTTTATAAAAATAATTCAGAAACTACTAACTATTTGATGTCCCCTCGGTCTTATGTCTTGTAGCACATTGGCTGGACTTTCATTCTTCTCTTTTATCGGCTCAGACGAGGAGCGTTAAACGTTGGTTAATAAATATATTGGGTTAAGTTTAGTTTGGGAGCATGGCCTATTAGAATGGCTCCATTAGGAGTCTTAGTGACTTAGTATTGAAATGGCCTGGGTTCTGGCTCCATATTTCAAAGAGGCCTGAACAGAAAGACCTGAGGACCATAATACAATGTGAAAAGATCATCCTTTCAAAGGAAGTGGCCACTGCTTCCTCCTGTTCCCGTGGCCTCATCCTGCTGATGTGTAGCTGATGCCTGGTGCTGTTATGGAGCTGTTTGATCAGACCAGCGTCAGCATCCTGGCTTTAACAGACACGTCCACGCACCGGTGCCACCTTCATTATTAATCAGGGCCTAAAAAGTCCAAGCCAAGCAAGATCATGTAAGAAGCAGCTTGGCAGAAGTGAACCGACCACTGGACGATAGGTTGATGTGAACATACAGTAAATCTGAGTGTGAGGCTACTGTACAGTGTGTACTATATTTAAACTGTTTAAATAAAGTGGCTGGCCAACCAAACATGGCAAATTTCTACTAATCCATGAAACTGCTTAGCTTCAAAGCAGGCTGTGATGAGTCGACTGGTCTGGTTTGATTTTCATTCTCCGTTCATGGTTTCCAGGAAACCCTGAGTCTATGGAAACGCAGAGGAGGCCATTCACGCTTTATTAGGCCACAGTACATTACTTGGTATGGTCTCTGCTCCACCCGTAACCTGCGTGATGGCTCCATCCGAACATCTGAACATGTACCGACAGCTCATCCATGGAATGATCCTGGAGTCGAGTTGTTCAAGCTACTGTAGCTTAATCGTAAACCTGTGTTTGAATATTTGTATATAATATTTGTATATTTAAATTTTTCATAAAAGTCTGTCTGAAGGTTTGATTTCCTCCACATTTCACAGCTGTTTTTGTTTGCAGTCATTTATTAGAGTTAAGTTAAATAAGTTGACTGGAAGCTGTTAATTCATTCAGCTCCTCTCTTCATACTTCAGACGCTAATTTAATACAAATAATCTCTGTTAAGTTGCTATGGAAAGCGTCTGGTAGCCATCACCGTCACTGCTCTGTTATTCAGAATTAATTCGCAGACTCAACTTCAAACACTTTCCATTTCCATTTCCCCCTGATGCAAACTGACGTTCCATCCTCATTTGCGTCGCGTGTTATCTGACGCTGAGAGGAAGATGCATGCCATATGTCAACTCTATTACTCAGCCGAGATTGCTTTCAATTATCATGACAAAATGCAATATGCCAACAGGTACACATGCCTGGGTGAGCTCCACGTGCGTGGACGCTCACCCAACCTGCAGCCGTAATACTAACCTGAATCTGTACGTCGCCAACCTGACGGACAGCTGGCGCTTGGAGGACGTCACCCCACAGGCGCTTCTACTGTCGCTGCACAAGGACTGAAGCGCTTTCTCCTGCACAACTAGACTGTAATTGACTTGAATGTTAAGGCTCATGCTAGCTTGCTAACGCTCCCCTCGCGATCCTGCTGTCGATCCTATTTCCATACCCGGCATGGAGCTGCGGTGCTAATAACGTTAGCGTGCTGACGGTCGCTGTGGAAGCGAGGCTTCTGCGTTGGTCCTCCCCTTTACAGACAAACAGTCCAGGTCGGGTTAGTGCAGTGCGTTCGGATCCTGCTGTGAACACTGAATTCATTGTTTACCACTCCCAGTGTGTGACTGTTGGCTTCCTGAGGCGCATCACAAAGCTGAACCTTCAGACTGGCCAAAATGAAATATGCGTGTTTAACCCCAGGCTTTACTGTCATTTTTCCATTGTTTGATTTGCCACACAATGCAAAACCTTGGGGCAAGCGGGAACCTTATTAATAATGAGTAATGTGCAATCAGAGATTTGAAGTAGCCATTGGTGAGTTTAGGTCGTCTGCCCTTGTGAGCACAATATACACAAGTAATAGTCTTTGCTAAATATTTAACATTCACTACAGACTGTAAAACTCTCCTGAATGTTGGAGTAAATAGAACCAACAGTCATAAATCACAGAAACGTATAATGCATGTACAGAGCAAACTGTGGCATCGCGGCAGCTCCAGTTTTATTACTTCCATTATTTTTGGAGAAGATAGAAGCCCTGTAGAGCCATTAATTTAAGTCGCTTTATGTTTTTAACTATAAAAGCAGAACAGCACAGATTAGCTGCATCAGCTGCACGCCGTGTAAAACATACGCTGCTTGTACGGCGTTATCGGCCTGATCCATGAACAGGAGCAGAATCAATGTGGCATCTTGCTGGTCGCCTCCCTCGCCCTGCTCCTCACCGAGTCCCAGCGCAAAGCATTTAATGGATGCTTTTATCCTAAAAGCCTCTGCATAGGAGAAAATCTGTAGGTTTTCACCCGTCGGTGTGATTCAGGAACAGCTGTGATCCTCTGAAGGAAGTAAATGTGGTGTGTTGCAGTGTGTGCTGTGCATCACCTTCATCATCATCTGCTCACATGCACTTTGTTTTTCACATTGCATAAAATGCATTCACAGTTATATTGTCGTATATTTTACACACTAAACAGCTGCAAAGTAAACTCCATGTGTGTTTTTTTACATCAAGTGCTGTTAATTTATCTTTTGCAATAGGATGTGAAGAAATCTACTTCCTGTAGGTATTTGTTAACTACTGTGAAAAACAAAGTATGGATGAATGATTTTTCTGGGGACCATTTAAATCCAGCGTCCTGTCAGTTCATCCGTGCAGACAAGTGTTTTCTCATCTGTGTCATTTAAAGTCTCGCTTGTTGCACTGACTTAAGGCTTTGCTTCGTGTAGGAGTTTCTAAGAGAAGGACACATTTATTCGGCTCGTACCCTTTATAACCTGTGAGGGTCTCCAGGGTGTCTGAGCCACGGAGCCGGCGTCACCGTCGGCATCAGTGGCCGACGTGTCCAGCGCAGCCGCTGCTTCGCTTGAACCTGCTGCCAGTTATTTTAATCATCATCTTTATTATTTGGTGTCTGCTCGCTTGGCTTCCTCCTGAGTTAATAGTCCACCACTGAGCTGTGCCTCAAACTCTGCGGTGAGA
This sequence comes from Betta splendens, assembly GCF_900634795.4. Taxonomy (NCBI): domain Eukaryota; kingdom Metazoa; phylum Chordata; class Actinopteri; order Anabantiformes; family Osphronemidae; genus Betta; species Betta splendens. Next base: position 17,404,906 of record NC_040895.2, read on the forward strand.
GTGAAGCAAAGAGGAGCCCTCACATTCATCGAGGCTGTGCCCAGACCTCCTACCTGCTGGCCGCCGCTTCCAGCTCACAGCCGGAACAAACCGCCTTGTCACTGTTTCTGATGGGGTGTCGCATCCACGCTGGCAGACTTGAAAACCCGCTCTGTGCCAGGCTGGCAGGCTCCCACTTGGCTTCGTAACATCAAGTTTTATTGCAGACCCTGAGAATAGTGACAGGGACCCTGGTAAGAGCCTTTGATAAATGAACCTGCTGTCCTGTGAGCTGGTAACTGCCAGCAGAATGTCTCTGAACATTTCCTCTGTCATCAGAGCTTTCTAATCACAGAGCGTTCACCTTCATAGCGCTGCCTCCATCAGCGCTTAGCAGCCTGCGTGGCTGCTCTCAGGGTGTGTGTGCCATTATTTCCTGACTATAGTGCTTTTCTCATGCCCGGCCTTGCCAGCGATCGATTGGTTTCTCCTTTGTCTGCAACATTAACAGACTCTGAGGTGTGTGTGTGTGTTCCTGTGCTCGTGTGAAGCCAATATGAACTGACTGCAGTGCATTCACCTGCCTGTGTATCCATTACCTGCTCACAGTAAGAGACCACCAAGGTGAAGGGTTCTGTTGCAGAGCGACTCACTGATGTCCAATAATCGTCTGCGCAGGCAGGAAGGGATGATGGGTAATGGAGTCGGCCCGGTGTCATCCTAACAAGTTTGTTCCATAGTCGTGTTCATCAGCAAACACAGCCTCAGGAAGCGTCGCAGCTCAGGAACGATTACAGAGGTTTAAAAACTGAAGCATCGCTTGACTTCAGCAGAAAGTCACAGCTTCTCGCTCCTTCCCACAAATTAAATCTTTATCCAAACAGTTTCTTCATGACAACAGCTGCATTCACTCCTCTTACGACACTGAAGTGAAGCTACCGGCCGTTGTATTTCAATCCACTGCTTCCTGTTGTTTGTGTCTCGTGCTCTGTTGTTGCCCATAAGCATACGGTTCAGGCGTGCGTGTTCTGATGGTCTGGAATTAGTCCTCGCTGGTGTGGTTGATTGAGCAGAGGACGCTCCTAAAGGTGAAGGCAGATGAGGGGTGAAGCTATGAGGCTGAGGAGTGGTCAACAGCTGCTGGGAAGATGCTCACTGAGACCTGCGTGCTGTGACTGACAGGGTTAACGTCCCAGCGTCGTCATCGTCACCACGTACAACTTTTAATTTCGCCAGAGACGTCGTCATAGTTTTATCTGCGTGTGTTTCCATCATGCTCTTCACTGCTGTACGCAACATCTTCATCACACGTTTCCTCCCCTCATCACCTTTCTGCCTTCGCTTTGTCTGCTCCTCTTCGCACGGAAGTTCCATTTGTTCAGCATTTGTCTCCTGAACTCGGACTCCCTCAGTCTCTCTCTCTCTCCCGCTCTCTCTCTCCCTCTCTCCCGCTCTGTGTTTCTTTCTTTGAGCTGTCCGGTTGCAGGTAGCCGTGATATCATTTATCCTACTTACAGTGTTGCCATGGCACCGTTAAAGCCAATGGCAATGTGGGCAAACAGAGTTCCACATGACTGGAGGTTTCATCAATAATAGGCAGGCGCACACACACACACACACACACACACACACACACACACACACACACACACACACACACACACACACACACACACACACACACACACACACACACACACACACACACACACAGTAATACAGTTACATGTATACTTCTGTGGTGGAATATATCAATGCAGTCAACTTTAAAAATACATGAAAGTCAGAACCTGTTGTTGCTCAGGTTTTACAGTGTGAAAAAAAATAGACACTTTTTCTTTATATAAATAAAAGCGGGCGTCGTGTCAGCATTTGCGACCAAATGGCGTGTTTACACCGCGTAGGTGTCAGACAGCGTTTCCCACCGTGGCTGCGTTTGCTGTGTATGAATGTGGAGATGAACGGAGTTCTGCTGCTTTCTGCCACAGCCGTCCCTCCTCTGATGCTGATGCAGGCAGGTTCTGTACAGTCGGACCCTCTGCTGCCAACTCTGACTGTGTGCGACTCAGACATGTGTGCTGTCTAACGCCGTGCATGTATTTAAGCAGAAACACTGAATCCCAAAACAAATGATGGCCACAGATTGAAAATCAAACGGCTACATCGCTGTGGCCTGGGGCTGCCCCGACTGGATTAAATTAGTTAGCTCCATATTTATTTGGCAACTTACAGTTCATTGCCTTAAAGCAACGTATTTTAACAGTATGTTTCTCATATGAGTTTAGCAGAGCTGTACGACTTAATGTTTAATTTATCTGGACTGAATACGACACAAAGAGTCTGTGCTTTGTGTCAGTACAGAACACTGGGCCCATCATTTTACTCAACATATATTAATAAAGTAAGACGTGTAATACATATCTTATGAAAAAAAGAGTGTGTGCTTAGCTACAGTAGCGTTCTCACTTTAAATAATGTAAAACCCAACATTTTTCAGGAAACCGCCTAAAGCACAGCAATTAAAGCATGAAGAGAAATAAAAGGCGAGTCCTCCCTCTCGGAGTGATGTAGCGCGGCGTCGCTCCTGTTTCATTAGTCCTGTTCTCACCTGCTTGTGCGCCTCTGAAGCACCGTGTGGCAGACAGAGCAGCTCTATGAATAATATTGACTTGCAGGGGGACGTGCGAATCACGAGTTGAAACGGCAAAACTTTGTGCCAACAACAACGACAACGACTGGAGGGCGAGTGGAGGCTGTCTTGTGTTCTTGTGTGTGTGGAAGAGGCTTTGGGGAGATTTGACTGCAGCAGCATCTGATTTTCAAGTTGGCCCTACTTGACACTTTGAGGATTTCTCAGCGTGGCTTTTGAGTAAAAGCAGAGAGAAAGTGTGATGATTACTGGAGGTAAAATGGATGGAGACAGGAGGCAAAGACACATAATGGCTGAAACGCGGATGGAAACGCCAGACGGAGACGAGCTGTCGTCTGTGAAGGACGGTTCTTATGCGAAAGTTTTTCAGTTTAGTAAATAAGCAAAGAGCCTTGCAGGGTAGATTTGCCTCTAAATGGAGCCTAATGTTGTGTGACACAGTGAAGTGTTTTGTATTTGTAGCCTTTAGCTGTGCTTAATACCATGCTGAGCTGTCGTCAGCTGTGGTGAGCAGCTAGCTAATTGAATCTGAGCAGCTCATTTGGCTTCGTTAGCAATTTCATTTAGCTAACTCGTTTGTTACCTCGCTGAACTCGCTGCTTAATTAGAGAAACTCAAACATTTACAAATGAACTAACTAGACAACCTTAAAGCTAGACCTGACAGGAGGAGGAACGCTCCAGAAGCCCAGCATCAGCCGCACGGTTTATTATGTCACGGTCATAATCCTTGGAGTTTACTGTCGTGTGATGTGAAGCGTATTTTAGCATCTGAAACCTAGACGTTCTTGTACTCAACATATGGGGATCATGGACTAACAGCTTGTATGTGTCAGAGGGAACAGACTGACTTGTTGTGTTTGTGTTGATGTGCTGTGAGGAAATAATTCAAATGTGTGTTTTTGTCTTCTGTTCTGAGCTCCTGTCTTTATCTGTGCATTGTTGTGTGTTGGCTTTGCGCAGTACGAGTAGAGATCAATTTCACTTCATGTATTCAATCTCTGCAAAATGCAGACATGCATCTCGTATCCAGAGCTGGAGGCGATGCTGGGTTCCGTGTGCACACGGATCCGTGGTCTGCTGACGTGTGCAGCGTTTGCTTCCTGCGGTTCAGTGTTAAATGTAGTTTAGAATGTGGATTCTTTTTACTGCATTTGCTGCATTTGTAAATGGCATTTGTCACCGGCAAAGTGCATGCTGGGAAGGTGCTGCTGACTGGAGTAAGACGCTATGTCACTTAAATGGACAATGCACCAAGTAATAGAAGATGTTTCTACATGCGTTTGTAATGTATTAAAAAAAAACTAAATAGAAAAATGAAAAGATCAGCATCAATGAACAGACAAGACTCATGGATGCGATCAGTGGAGCAGTTGTGAGACTGTCCGTGTGTGTGCGTGCGTGTGTGTGTCTCTCAGTTTATATTGCATTACCACTTCCAACCCCAGAACATTAATTGTGCATATGTGAACAAAAGTGTGCGCCTGTGGAGAAATCCCAGCGCTGGGTCCTGGGTGTCATTGAACACCTTCTGCCAAAACGCACGCACGCGTGAAATGACAGGAATAGAAGCGTGAGTCTGTCCTTCCTGCTCCTGATTCACTCAAACACACAGAGCAACATGCCTGAACCAGCTAATCAGCTGTGGGCAGTTCTATTTACACACCGGTCTCCACTAAGATGCTCACTGAACTCGTAGTTCGGAAAGTTTACTGAATGTGGAGATTTCTGATTCCCCTCATAGATCACTCCTGTATGGAAAACAGTCCATTCATGGTTGAACAACACAAATGTCTTCATTATTTCGGTAAATACTGTTAGATGCGTTGATGTTTCAAATTAAACTGAGCGAGCAGAAGTCAGCTTTCTGGGGGGAGGTGAGCGCTGGCTAAATTCATCAGCCCTGAGTACTTTATTGTTTGACTCTCATTTGCTCTTAATGGATATTTCAATGATGCGGTCTGTTTATTCTTCCCCACCTTCTTTTAGTGGCACCGGGAGAAATGGTGAAAATAAAAAGGGCGACTGGATGATGGGAAGTAATAGTTTAAAAGAGCGTGTGGAGGAGGGAGATTTGAGGAGCGGCTAACGGTGCGTCAGCCGTGCCCAGCGTAATGTAAACAGCTGCTGTTTGCAGAATGGATCGGCTGATTTCTGGATGAATGCTTTATTGTGAGATGTGGCCATCAGTGATGTGAACTGAGAGCTGGTTTATTTGACCGGAGCAGAATTCTCTCCGACTACTAATTGGTTTCCTCCAGACCCCCACGATCCCCCACCATCAAAAGCAATCTCCAGCTCTGGGACACGGCCTTGTCTTGTTCACCTCATTATTCAGGTAAATGACTCTGTGCTTCTGGATAATTTTGGATGTATGTTGGACTGATGTGTTTATTTATCTGGAGAGCGTCTCAGTTCCTCAGCGTCTCTAATGTGTAATGCAGGATTCTCTCCAGCACCTGGTCCTCCTCGCTCTTGTTTCACCCGCCGACACTCTAACATGTTAATAGTTCAGTGGAGACTACGTGGAGACATTCACGGTTGTGTTCACTAGATTAGAACCTTTTGCATGCGGTTTCTATTAGGAAGACGCGTCCTGTGCTGTAGAACCGCTGTGTTCTTATCATACAGACATGTGTAATCATCTGACAGTCGGCCTCAGGGTCGATGCTTTAGGCCGATGAGATGTAGTAATCAAGTATGTTTGTGCTAATGTTCATCTCTATTTCCTCTGCCCTGCTTTGCTTCAGATTTATTTACTTACTCTGACAGATTAGTGCTGGCTTCTGTGTGTGTCTTACATTAGGTCTCCATCAATGAGTAGAGTAATATCGCTGCACACAACAAGGGGTGTTTCTACACAGGCTTTTTCAAAGGGCAATAATTTCCTCCATTGCAAACCTTTGTTCTTTGCTATAGTGTGTTTGCAGCCTGCCGCAGTCTCTGCCGCGTTCCATGAGCCACACATTCTAATGAATGGTCATTAATGAGAGAATTAATAATTGACTTCCTGCATGAAGAACCTCGAGTGTTAGTCTGAATCCTCAAGGGAAAAGTAAACAAGCTATTTATTAAATAAAATGAAACCTGATGAAGGTTCTTATGGTCAAACATCTGACACACAGTCCGATTTAAGTGGATCCTGCCTGCACACCAGTGATGATGACAAAGGTCACAGTATGAACGTAGTAATGTAGCTATCACACAAATAAATGGATCAATCGTTGCATCTGTGGAGAAGCTGGGATGTTACAGTCACCAGGCTCCACCTTCAATCCTTATCTGAAGCACAACCTGCGGCTGTTTTCAAGCCAGAGCTGCGCTGCTACAGTATCTGAGTGTTTCAGGTGCCTGAGGTAAAAGGATATGACTAGATGTGTTATTGATCACACACCGGTAATCAGCCCTGATCCTTAATTACACATATAGATTAGCTGAGGCCTCAGAAGCAGCTGCGTCTCTAACCCTCCTCCCCACCGCTGCAGCCGCCAAGGTCACGGCAACGTCACCGTGAGCCGTAGCCACGGTCTGAGACCTCGCACAGGCAGCACACCGTGACGGCTGGTGGAACAGTCCTGCAGCGAGAGGCTGTGAGCTCCGACTGTAGCTGCAGTCATGCCTTCAAACGCAGGCGCAGAAAGGCCCGGCTCCTCAGATCCCCCTGTGCCAGACCTCCCCCAGCAAAGCCAGACGTGGGTGTGTGGGAGCTTGTTTATGTCTCCATCTTGTGTTAGCATGTGTGTGTACTTCCATGTAACAAACAGAGCCGTGCTTTGGACTCCGTCCCTCCCTGCTGTCCATGGATCCTGTCCTGCTTTTTAATTAATAAGTGGAGCGCTCTTGTTGTTCACCCCTTCAAACAGCAACCAAACATTGGACTCGTTTGCAGGACATTGTCCAAGAAACAGAAATGAAGAGACTGAATAATTAATATTAACTACTCATGTTGTGTCTGCAAAGCCGTTCCAGCCTTAATTCAGATTCTGTTTGCAGAGGAAGCGGCACGTTGATCTCAAATAGGTGAGAGTGCGTTAAGGACGAGGTGCGTTTCCTCTTCCTTCCCCTCGTGTAGCTTTCGCGCGTTGTCTCCATTTAATAATGTTGCGTTGTGACGACTGTGATTTCCCCCATCTCCCTTCCTTCCTCCCTCCCTGCGTCTCTCCGCGACAGCGTTGTGCTGTGACAGTTTCTTGTTGTTCTGATGTCTGTGTTCCCCCTCAGCTTGTAAGAGCTTAACCAGCGGCTCCCTGTGAGCCCAAGCGTAATTACAACAGCAGCCACGTCAGCGCAGCTATTTTGTCTGACAACAAAACTGCTTTGCAGACAAAGACATAGTGGCTTTATTCAGTGGAGGTTCACGCGTTGGTGTTTCATATTTGTGCTCCCGCTGTGCTTTACAGCGATGTGTAGATGCACCAGACATCTTGATGGTTGCTTGTTGTGTCGCGTTCAGTATAACACGCGTCCTTTGTTGTTTTGTGTCCTCTCTATTCTGTGACGCTGTTGGATTTTATTAGTGCTAAAGTAATTACTGTACATATTGAATGTTTTAAGTTATTTATTTATTTTACATATCTCTATAATTCTATGACTTTTCTACCCAACAAAGACAAATCAAAGCTTTAGTCTTGTCTTAAATGGTCGTATTTCAGCATGACACAGAAAACGGGTGTCTCTTTATTATACAAAATTATTAGGTCATGTGATTATGAGCATGACATGAGGTCACGGTTTTAGAATTTCAATAATTCTTCATAGTGTATTTTATTTATTTGCTGCATGTCTGAGGACAGAGGTTCTTATGAAGATTTTAAAGTCATTGTAAAGATGGAGCTAATTGGAGTTTGATTTAAACCACCAAACGTGAAATAAAGAAGTTCTCATCTGCTGTGAAATGTAGGTAACAGACCTTAAAGCGCAGAGACTGACAGCTGTGAGAGTCTGCCGTCTGCACGCCGCTCACATGCCTCGACGACTTCGACTCATCCAATAATGATTGTATGGGTTTGGTGAAGGTAGAGATGGAGCTGAGGAGCAGCTTGTTCAGCAGGAGGATGAGGAAGCACAAGAACACCAAGCGTGGATGAATAAGATGAAGATGCAGGAGAAAAAACCTTTTCAATATAGAGGGAACAATAAGATTCACCCAGAAGATTTCATTAGTAATTGATCCAAGTGAGCTGAAGTGTGCATGATAAAGCGACTGACAGATGACTACATTAGTTTGCGTTGCAGACATTTTGGGACTTCGATAGCTCCAGACAGAGAAATTATTTAAAAGCTGCCTGCTCCCAGACATCGGTATTGAATTTGATTCTATCTTTCACCTTTAAGACAAATGACTGTTTGACACAGAACAAAGGCAAAAAGACAGAAGTGAGCTGATGGTTGCTGTGTAATCGCTAAGTGATGTAAATGCTGTCTATGAAGCGTGAAGCCACCAAGTAAATAGGAACTGTTTTCCAATTAGTGCCGCGCTGCCGCTACGAGTCTAACAAGGACGCATCAGACCGACACCCGAGATCTGTGTCTGTACAAAGGTTCAAACTGTGGAGCCACGTTTCATTAAATCACTGTTCTGCACCTGATGGAGACGTAGCGACGGGTTCTGGGCTCCTGAAGCGGGTTGTCCCGACCCAAACTTCAGGGCCGGTCTCGGCTGCAGGTGATTGTGAGTTCAGCGTTACAGGACTACTGTACACGGCCATGAAGTTTTAGTTTTACAACAGCACTAAACGTCTTTTTAGGTCAGTCTGACTGACATAATAATTAACCTTTTATCTTGAAGCAACCAACATGCTTAAAGCCGTCCTAACGCCAGCGTTTTCGCATCTCCTTGGTGGATTTTCAGGACTTTAAGTGTATTACAGGCAGAGTTCTTAGAGCGGCCTCTCCCACACACAGAACCAAGGGTTCCATCCAGAGCAAGATGAGTTAAATGGAGTCTAGCAGCCAGTTTACAGTCAGCAGCACGACGTCAGGCCGAGCAGGCCACCGAGGGCGAGCGGAGGCTCAGGCAGCGGCTCTAAATGCATGTGCCATGTTACAGGCAGGTCAGCGTGGACGTGGAGCAGCTCGACGGGGCCGGCTGAGGATGCAGAGCAGCCCTGACACAGGGTGCAGGGGGCTGCGGCGTAAAGACATGGGAGGATGCTGTCCACGGGGATCAGCTCACGTTCTGTCATCTGACTCCAGCGCCGGCCCGAGCCAAACACGTCCACTTATCAGGTTTCGCTGCCGAAAGTCTCATTTAGCTGTTTTTCAGCGTTTCGTTTCGTGTCGAGCAGTAACAGGCTCCCGGGTCAGAACCACCTCCTGGCCTTTAGCTTTCTGCTAATGCGGACCTGACCCGCATCGTGTGTTCAGCTTCTGACTGTGTGAGTTAATGAAGGATATCTAAAGATAGACTGACAACAAACTTTCTGAATTTGGAGTGTGAAGCAATGGACTCTGTGTGTGTGTGTGGGGGGGGGGGGATCTAAGCTAGAATTAAATGTACTGTTTGAAAATTCAACACGTAGCAACATAAAAAGTCTGAGTTGTCAGCGGCTCTCGGTGTGAAGAGAGCAACCTGGTAATGAACTGTCAATTAGCCCAGCTAACAAAGCTAACACAATGAGACAGTGTGTGTGTGTGTGGGGGGGGTGTATATGCAGTGAGCATTACAGATTTCAGTGGACAGGCCTTTCAGGTGTTCATGTGTCGGCCTCAGCTGATAACAGGCTGAGACGCACTCATTTGACAGTAATAACACACGCTGTGTGTGTTTGTGTTTGTGTGTTTGTGCAGCATGTGTGAGCAGAAAGAAAAAAGAATCCTAGTCAACTTGGCTAATGAAGCTAACAGCATGTGACTGAGGAAGCTCAGCTGTGGAGCTACAGTAAACGCAAGTCAGCCTCCTGTGTTGTGTTGTTGTGTTGCAGTCCTGTTCAGTCACCAGTTACATGTGGTGTACAGTTAAACTGGGCCTCTCAGCAGCAGCAGACACCAGTTCCAACACTGGCCTTAACCAGTCTGCACACGGACACTATTAAAAGAGACGAAGCGGAGCTGCCTCCACGCGTCCAGGCCATTGTGGCTCCTCTTCATTCACACAGACGCCGCCTCCACCCAACATTTACAGTATGTGTAAGACGACGATCTGCCAAATGCTTTCTGATTTCTACGGGATGAAGCAACAGCGCTGCGGCGGCAGCTGCCACGTGTGGCGGCGCACGGAGACACACTGATAAATGCGTCAGAGAAAAAACAATAGATCAGTCATGATATTTGGAACGACGTGAGCCCAGAAAGGCAAACAGGAAGCATGAGGCTGCAGGGAACACATGTACAGCTGCTGCGTCGCTGCTCTGCAGCGTTTCAAAGCGGCTGCAATAATCAGAAGGTGAATAAAGGCTTGTTAAACGTACGGTGGACTTTTGCTGCTCTGGCTCCGCTCTGTCTCATCCTCTCACATCCTTCATTCATCTTGCGTACTTGTGTGTGTTTGCCAGATAACCTGTCGGAGGTGCTATTGAGGTTAATGAGGGGAGACAGCATCAGGCTCCAGATCCCTTTAATAAACCTGGTCACTCCACCCGCCCGCTGCATGCCAATGAGATGCACAAATGTAGAGCTGCGTCTGAGCCAGTGGAGACGGGCAAATAAAGTCTGCATGAAGGGAAATGAGGCCTGGCTTTTAAGAAAAGTATGAATGAAGTGGAAGTGCCCTTTGATAAGGCTGAGGGGCAGACGGGCAGGTCAGTTCCTTATCTGAGACAGACGACGAAGCCCACGGCTCCGAGTTTATTCAGGCGATGCTTTTTAGGAGCGGAGCTGCGATGAGATGGGACAAAATGAGATTAGCATTGATCGAATTAAACACAATCTAATCGCTATTGGTTTTTAGGAAACAGATCAGAAGATTTAAGACAATGCAAGTTATTATAGTGGTCTGATGTTAGACCACCTGAGCAGCTCAACCACAGGCTCTTCATCCACAGGGGCTGAAGAAAGAAGGAAGTCAGTTCAGATGTAGTGATGAATGTGAAGGTGCCTCTGATCTACACGTGTTCTCCTTTCTTTGTTCTTTGTCCTGTTGCCTGTTTACATATAGCAGCATGTAGGAAGTGACGTTGCATTTAGATCCAGTCAGTGTGAACACAGAATCAGGCCTCTGTTGATTGAGCCGCACTGGAAGCAGAACGTGCTTCAGGCCCAGAAGCAGAGACAGACACGAGGTGGTTTTAACAGATTACTGCAGTCGGTTCTCCCCCGGTCGCTTTGCCTCAGCTCTGCATATCACACACACACACACACACACACACACACACACACACACACACACACACACACACACACACACACACACACACACACACACACACACGGTAAACAAAAAGTTGCAGCTCTGTTCATCCTGCAGGCGAGGGAGAAATTGAACTCTGCTGTCTTTTAACCTGATATCAGCCTCACTCCCATAATGTCACTTTATAGACAGAACCTCAGCGCGCGCACACACACACACACACACACACACACACACACACACACACACACACACACACACACACACACACACACACACACCTGTGCTCAGTCCCCCAATGAAATGACTTCCTTGATAAACCTAGAGGAGCTCATATGTCTTTGTAGCGAGAGTATGGATCTCTGCAGAGTCATACATCTAAATATAAGACTGCAGGAAGAAAGAAGAGAGGGATACAAATAAAGCGGAAGTGGGAGGGAGGGAGGGAGCAAATTGTGATTGCATTCATTTTGCAGTCAGCTCTTTTGTTCTGTGTCTCTAAAAAGGAGGAGGAAGCATCTCCATTTAGATTGCTTTCTGTGGCAGCACAGAGGACACAAACATGCTGTTTAAACATACATGTGCACGTGGTTCTCACACACACACGCATTCATCACCTCTCATCAGCGCACACAAACATGCACAAATCAAACTGACGGTCAGTGCATTATGCAAATTCCCCTTTTGTTTGGAAGTCGCGCGGTGCAGAGGAGCGGTCATCTGCCTCCAGCGGTGGAGGATGGACGTCCCCCACGGAGACGCCTGCAGTCTGACTGCTTTGACTGCTCGTGAGTGACCGTGTGTGAATGCACTAGTCATTTATGGATGGGTGTTGTTATGTTAAGAAGAATTTAATGCTGATTCAGGCGCCTCCCCTGGGGCCCGTCTCAGCGTTGTTCATTTTGCTACATCATAACTGCAAACCTGTTACTAATTACAGATGTGTTGGTGCGAGAATCACACGCCGCCGCTCGTTAACGCGTTAATTACGTCAAAGTAAAACAGTGAAGAACTCGGTTCACCTGGAACTGCTCTCTTTTACTCTGACCTTCATTTTCATTAGAGACGCTGCTGCTTTGATCTAAATACTTGGAGAGTCTAATTCGCTGCTCTTTTATCTAAATAAAATTGACTGGCTTCTGGTTTAAGTCCTGTGATTTGCTTAAAGTCTCATTTCTAGTGTGTGCAGAAATAATGAGGTTTTAGAACGTTTAATTCTAAGGATAACATGATTCAAGTGACGTTTAATTAAATGTCAGTTACAGTGTTGGTGGTACAGTAGGTCAGACATCCGTGTAGACAGTGTTGTGCAGATGAGGCTGTCGGTTTGTAACAAGCCGAGCGTTTCTGTAATTAGACGTAGCGTCCGTCCAACGTCTGCTGCTCGTTGTTGGATCTGATGTTGTTGTTCATTTCGTTGATTCGTTCTTCAGGAAAGTCTTAGCCGCTCGTGTCAGTGTAATGTAAGAAAACCCTTTCATAACCTTGTGTCTCAGTCCTGTCTCAGGTCTCTGCTCCTTTGACTTTGGGAGTCGGCGACATTTACTGTAGATGTCAGTGAGAACAATGGAGGTGTTTACCAGCAGAAATCAGCGCTGGAGGGTTAATCTGCTGCTCACAAAGGCAGAATAGCCGCTAAAATGGTTTATTCATGGCAACAGAAATATTCAGTTGCAGGATCTCATTTAGGTTTTGAAAAGCTTTACTGAAGCACAGCCACAATTACACCCTGGTAGGAAGAGATTAGACAGTAGAGAGGGAGGAGAGAGGAGCAACTAAGAGGAGAGGGATGAGGAGATGAGGAGCGGACGCGGGCGGAGACGAGGCGCGAGATGTAATGATGCAAGTACCTGAGATTAGTGGCTGGCGCCGGAGCAGGGCGGGGCCCGACCCCCCCACACCCACACACACCCCCCCCACACACACACACACACACCACACACCCCACCCCCCACCTCCACCCCCGCTGCGTGAACACGCCGCGCCACATGAAAAGCGCTCACTCCTTCCCCAGCTTGTTTACAACGGTGCCACTTTTCAATTAGCCGGGCAAACGCACACACGCGCTAACACACTGTTAACACACCCGCGCAGTGACAGCGGCAGGGCACAGCAGCGTGTACACACAGCAGCAGTCAGCGGAGAATACGACAACAAACGAGCTGCTGCACAGGCACACGGACACTTCAGGCTCCGCAAATGAGTTAAGGCTCACAAACACAAAACCTACTTGAGAGTGTGCGTCTGTGGGGGTTTCTTTTGAAGACTGCTCCCTCATGTCGCAGTTTAATAAAACAAGTTCATGGACACACACACATACAGTATTAATATACGCACACGCACAGATCCCGCTCGTTTAGTTGTTCATTTGTAGCCGGAGCCTCTTGATATTTAGATGACAGCGAGTCACGCCGTCCAATTCCCCAAACCTCTGATTCATTCTCATTCTCCTTCTGTCTCTGTCATTGTCATTTGGAAGAACACAGACACACAAAGTCAGTCGTGTGCCTCAGGGTGCTCACGCACAAAGTATTAATGGAAACAGAGACACACAAAACCAGACTCAGTCTGCTGCAATATAGCAGATAACTGAATGAATCAATAATTAGGCGATGACAGATTGATGAGCGATCGCGTCTTAGACTCGAACCTGCTTTATTCACTCTCTTAGTACTTTTATTTCCCAGTAGAAGGTTGGCAACAAGTTTCAGCTTGAGATGAGACTGTGGCAGCGTCTCGGCTCCTCTTCCTCTGCTCATCCATTTAAAGATGTGTGTTAGTGCAGCTTGCGTCATTTTAAACGACCCGCTTTTAAAATGGCACATTTTAAGACCTGTTTGTAAAGATGAACAAATACGTTACTGGAGTTTAATCAGATTTAAGCGTGCGCTGGGTGCTAATATTACTGTTTGTGTGAACGCATTAGCATGTCTCTGGACGCCGGTAATACTCGGGGGACTCGCACACGCATGCATGGATGCACAGGCAAGTATAGTAAGTGAATATAATAATAGCCCATCAGAGAGCAGCGCGGAGGGGAAGCGGCGGCGGATGAGATATCGCACGCTTGAATTAAGATCAAGAGCAACGTCATTCTCGTCTTTTAGGCTCGAATTAAACAAGAACTTCTGCAGACGCATCACTGGCACACTGTTAATAGCCACTGTTTAACGTGCCACTGGTATTTTCATCATTGTTCATCTTGTCAGGAATACTTGAAAGGCACACATGCATGTGAGCGGCCTGGCGCTGCCGCTGACCACAGGCGTTAGCAGCACATTCACATTAGCAGCACGAAGCCACGCGGGGAAAACGCCGGCTTTGTTTACGCCGCTCTTCTGTGGAGTGATGGAACCTTTGATGCATGAAGAAAGGCTTAAATTAAAAATCCGCCGCTTCACAAACGGCGCCAGCGTTGTTTAGATGTTGTGTGTCTGCTCGAATTAGTCTCACATTCATGTTTTTAATCACAAAGGCAAATTTCACGCAGTGGCAGAAGAAACCGCGACTCGCGTTGGACCTCGTGGTCCCGACTGTGACGTTTCCCACTTAATAACTGTGTTTTCCCAATTGGCCTAAAGTCCGGCTGTGTGTGTTATTTACCGTCACAGAGGAGCCTTCACTCAGTTCAAACATGATTTACAACTGTGATCCATTGTGTCTCTGCTCTAGCGTTTTTGTAGATGCTTTGTTCAAATTTGGAACTAATGTCCACTTCACCCACTGCCGACGTCCAAAAACGCCTGGAGCGAAGCTCTTTGCGTGTGGCAACGTTTGATGCAGAGTATAGTCATTGTTGTGCACATAAGGAAACCCGAGTGGCACCAGTTCCTAAAGGTTTCCCAGTGGAACCTTTGATCCCATGTATCAGGATTGTTCTGTGGGTGCAGTGTGTTTGTGCGTGGAGACAGGTTTGCAGCAGCCCAGCGTGTGTGTTGTTTGCTAAATGTTACACGAGCTGGGATCTGCTTAATGGGGGCATTTAAAGCTTTGTAATTTGCACTGAAGGGAGAGAGACGGAGAGACGCTCACATTTTCACAGGGAAACCGTGGCTTTTCTCATTATGAGTTTCACTTCAACATGAAAACTCTCTTTTAAATGAGTAAAGCACACTCCATCACACTAATTGCTGGCGGAGAAGTGAAATTAATTATGCATTCCTTTTCTTCAGTGGCACTTTAGGCATTAGCTTTGTTCCTGTGTGTCCCGCTGTGCTGGGACTCGCATTCAGTAAAATAAAGTAAATTCATACGTAAGGATCAAGAAAGTCTGTTTGTCTGTTGATCACGCGTGCAGCTGTAGAGACGCGTGGAGACGGCCGAGCCCTACGCGCACCCTCGTGAACCTACAGCAGAGCTTCTGCAGCTTTAATCTGTAGAGTGATGGCGCTGTGTCCATCTCCATATTTAATGCCAGCTGTGTAAAGGATTAGGATAAAACGGGGTTTTACGGTGACAGGACTGATATTGGCGATAATAGATGTGGTGACTCTGCTTCAGCAGGACTCGGGTCCCGCTGCGTTTCCATCCTGCATGCTACTGGAACATAATTGCGTTTGCTGTTGACGCCAGATGTCAGACAACACCTGATCACAAAGCTAAAATGAACCCCAGCAGTGTCTCGGAGGCTGATTCATAGCTGGAGAGCCAGCACTTATGAAAACATATCAATCATGGAGCTTCTGCATTTGTTCTGTCCTCACACAGATGATATGGAAGATAAAGCAGGTGCACAGAAACCAGGGAGCTTCTCAAAGTCGAAACAAAAGTTACAGATGTCTGTTTTTGATTATTTTCAGTTGTTTCTCACATTTATGCTTTCTCCCGTTAAACAAAGGATTTAAAACACCTTTATTCAGAGCCTTAATGTAGACTTTGAACTTGGATGGCTTAGAAGAAAGAAAAATATAAGAATAAACGCAATGATACTGTTTCATGCAACACACATGTATTTATAAATAAGCATAATTTAAATGCAGCACACAACAATGTTCCCTGTTATTACTTTTTCCATTTAGTTTTTGAATATAAATAAAATCCAGGCAGTGACACAGTGTGAGGAACTGGGCAAAGTGGTTCAATGCAGATAAGAAGCGTCTGCCCACTTATTTAATCTTTATTTGGTGTGAGTTCCTCAGGCTGTGCAGACCCAGAGTTCTCCAGGAGGGTTCGATGGGTCACTTTCACTTCATTTCACCACTTTTACTCAGATTAGATCCCCACATGACAGTGTGACTGGCGTGTTTGAAGAAGCATGGCTTCCAGCGGGGACAGACTTCACATGGTATGAAAACCAGTGTGTTTCAATAAACCTGGCCTCCGTTGTGGAAAACGGAGCTCATTCACTTTGGATTCGTCCATGATGCAAGTATGAGCAGATCTGAATCAGCAGCAGCTGGTCTGAAAGTAAACTTGTTCAGTTTTGGTCTGAGGCAGAGGTTAAAGTCTGAGCCACATTCAGGAAGTGGGTGTGAAGCTGATTTAATAGTCTCTCACGCGCAGCAGATTGGAAAACACTTCACTGGCTAAAATCTAGACGCTTTGAGTAACTAGAGGTTGTCATTTTTTAAAAAACGTGTTAATCGGAGCCCAATTCCGAAGTGTTTAAATCTACTGAGGCCTCAAGGTAAAACACTGATGTGGTTAAAAACTCAATTTCACTCCTGACAAGAGTTTGACTTTGCAGATTTCTCCTAAAACCGAACAGCTGATTTTGCAGATCATTCTTTTTGTATATAGTTTTTCAGTTGACGTGAGGCGAGGGCTGAGCGGCTGAACTGGTTTCCACCTGCTGACGGGGGGTGGGGCTGGACTCATACTGGCTCTTTTCACTGAACCAGACACTCACCTGCTAAACGAGCAGAACATTATTGGTGTTTATGGACATAAATACTTCGTCCTGAACATCCTGGTGCTTGAAACTGTCCTAGTTGATTAAAGACTCTCCCGCTCCCGTGACTGTCCTGCCGGTGAATCGATTTGAATCACCTGTCATTATATGTTACTCAGATGATAATTGACTTTTACCTCATCGTTAAGAGGCTGCGATGAGCGGACGCATTGATTAATGGAGCTAAATGTAAAGTGGACGTTCAGTAATCAGCATGCGCTCCGTCGTTCACCTACACACGATGCAGTGTTGTGTCAGCCGCCCTCCTCTCCCCTGATGAAGATTCATCATGATGCTGTAGTACATGAATGATTTACTGCAGGTGAACCTTCACAGTGACAGACATAATTCTGTGCATGAGAAACACAGGGCGATGGAGAGATTGTGCGCATGCACGTAGCTGCCTTTTCATTTGAGCTCGTGAGCTTTCTGGGCCGGCCTGATAAGGATCACTCATTATGTGGCGAGCTAGCGCCGTCGCGACCTCCCGGCCACTTCACAGCCAGCTGCTCATCTGTATTCGTGGGTGGGTGACGGCCGGCGTGCCTTTCCACACACACATCGCATGTCTCAGCGCCGGCCTGACATGAAAGATGGAGGACAGGATGTTTTCCTGAATCTAGCCTCCCACAGATCTCTCATTAAAGGCATAGGTTAATTACCAATATAAGAATAAGACTGACTGAGTGTTCAACATCTGGATCTGTGGTCAGACATAGTTGTGCAGTAGCTGCATCCACATGTGCCCATTACATCAACAAGCAAAACAAGCTTTTTATAGGTGCTATTAGCCTCAGTCACTTTTTTATCCTTTACATGAGCCTTTTCCATGATTCAGACTCCAGTATCTATAAATGTTGATGATTACAGTAACTGGGAGATTCATCCATTTCAGCAGTAGGCACAGCTAATTAATTCCGTTGAAGTCAGATCTGGGTCAGGTTGTGCATCATAACAAACATCTGGAAAGCGGGTTTTCATTTTTTTGAAGAAACGTATGAAATATAGTAAAGGAAGCGACGCTGAGATGAGGCAAAGGCAACGTAGCACTAATCTTATGAATGAGGTCGGGAGGATATTTGCTAAAATGTGTTCTCGTAATATCTGTACAAATGAATTCACAGATGCCATCTTGTATATGCACGTTAAGCCTTTAAGTTGAGCCACACTGAACAAATCCTGTTAATTGGAGCAGGTTGAGCCGGTCCAGGCGCATCACAACTTGAAGCTGAGCCCAGATCTGGAAGCCACTGGAGGGATTAGGGCTCTAATCTGGCCTGGTAACACCTCAGCATCCTCCGAGGAGGCGATGAAGGACGCGGCTGCTGAAAGAGACATCTGAGCTGCGCTAGTTGTCAGACACGAATGACTGGGTAAATGTGATAAACACTGGTCAAAAACTGAAATCATACGTGAAGCCTGTGGGATGGAACGTTCAGCTCCTGCAGCCTCTCCCTTGAATGTGCCAGTGATTGAGTTCGGTGCAGACTCGGTTGAGATTAGCTGCGTATCAGAAAACAACACTTACTGTAAAGGCTCTGTTAATTCAGTTAATGTGCAGGGATCAAAGCCAGAAAGAAGAAAAGTGATGAGGGAACAGATTGAAAGCTAAAAATTAGAGAGGAGCCAGAGGGAGGAAGGAGGAAAAGCGTGAGAGCGTTGTAGTGGCAGAGGAGGAGACTCCTTCACATGAAAGGCAGCCGAGATCAGAGTAAACTCTCACTGTTGGAAGCTGTCATTAGGAAGCAGGAAGCCAGCAAAACAAAAAGCAGCCTTGTTAACCCGGACCTGAACCTTAGTCGCTGCTCCCGTTGTTAGCGCTGAGATCACACAGCTCAAAAAGAAAATCATGCAGCAGCAACAGAGGCTCAGTCAGTGCAGGGTCTGCTCTTATTTATTTAAAGTAAATGAAAGATTTCATTCACACACATGCAACATGTAATTTCAGTCCGTTCCACTGGACCCATGAATGGAAGTCGGTGGTGCTGAGGCCACAGAGGTCGGTGAACATATCAGCGAGGTCTGTTTGGTGATTACACAGTGACACAACGTCCCAATCAGCTTCTTATTGTGGTTCTCACTAAACTGAATGCTGAGGACGCTGATGAACTGCTGTTTTCATTCCTGTTACTGTTACTGTGGCTTCGATCTCCAGGTGAGAGTCACATAACGAGCGCCACATGCTCAGGAACAGGACGAGTGTCAGGTGCTGAGAGCGACCGATGAACCTGTTACGTTATAGACGTGATTAACAGGCTGAGAAAGAGAAAGACTGCCTTTGCAACGTACATGTTTTAATGGAATTTTTGCCTGTTATTAAAGAATGAATTATGCACATGTTGGGTTGATGATGTTCTCAACGCTGCAGTCAAGCATTCTGCTGTGTTTCACTATTGTCTTGCAAGCGTTGCTGCTGATGAATGTGTTTAAGCTGTAAATTATTCTACAGAGGGAATTAAAAGTTAAAACCTGCAGGCGTGTTCTGTCATTTAAATAGGTGAATTACTTCCCAACTAAAAGCGCTGGAGAGGAGCATCCGCACAGTTTCCACAGGAATAATGAAGAGGCGAAAAACCTTGATCTGAGGAGTTTAGCTGGTTTAGTCTGAAGGGGCAGAACCTCCCTGACAGCTTGTCTCAACATTATGTTGTACACAGATGGGAGTGACACAGGACAAACAGCAGGGGAAGCGCTGGGTTTGATGACTGTCATCTGCCGCCTCAAACCTTGAACAGCGCTGAAACGGAACAGCTTGTGAGGACGTGGGAGCTGTGATCTGCTCCCACCTTCTCCTAAAGCTTCTGTCTGTGTCAAACAGCTTCTTCACTTGTGATTATATATTTTCATATCCTGAAGCGTCGTTGTTTGTTCCTCCACCATCTGATTTAAACCTCAACAGGCTTTTTGATAAGACAACTGCTCAGACTGTGGTTGACGACTGCGCTTTTGCTTTACTATAATCCACACTAGCACAGATTATTCATCCATATTGAGAAAAGTGTCTGCGTAAACATGTTAACACACAACGTCTAACATCAGACGCATCTGCATGTCACGGTGTGACAGCAAACAGACGGGCTCCTGTTTGTGACCATCATGTCACCAGCAGCAGCAACAGCACAGATGTGGCTACAACCTGTAGACTCACCTCAGACGCCTCCGTCACCCCCAGCTCGCTGCTCGCTGCGTGGAAGCGCAGCACCCGGACAGTCGCACACGAGGTGAACGAGGCTCATTACAGCAGTCAGACCTTCAAAACACATGCTTCATTACTGACTACAGCGCTGAACTGCTGCCCATGAGCAGAAACATCATTGCTCAGTGTAAAATTGGAGCGACAGCCTAATAAATTGATATGAGCTTTTTAAAGCCCCACTGATGATGCCTGCCTGAACCTCCACCCGAGCCCTTATCTCCAACAATGCCGGCACTCGACCGACGGGTCAGTTTAGACGCACAGAACGAGCAGGATTGTGAGTCTGTGCTCATCATACTGATTGTTAGTGGTGGCTCTGGACTCTGGGCCTCCACTGCTCTGGTTCCGAGGGCACTACCTGTGAGCGGCTGCTGTAGTTTGTGCTGAAGAACCAGCTGAGTGTTGTGCAGCAGGCTTAATAAGGCAGAGTGTGCTTCTCAGTCAGTTGTCACGTCAACCTTTTAACGCCGACATCCAAAATGCTGCTAAACCGAGGTTTCAGAGTGTGTAAAGCTTGCTAAACGGCACGCACACACCGCTGCAGCCTGAGGCCTGATTTCATCTCAGTGTTGAGATTTAGATGAGGTACTACACTTTAATGGCTGTGTGGTAATTGGGTATTTTGCAGTATCTTATCCGCCCTGTCAGAGCGGAGCCTCGTCAATAACCCACTGTAAAACTCCGTGTTTTACGATGAGCAAACGCGGCGCTCGCTCCACAGGTGAAGCTGCTCGTCTGGCGTGCGTGCAGAGGCGTAACACAAAGGCTCCATTCCCTGATTTAGCAGGATAATGTGACAGCAGATGCTCGAGTCGTGACTTCCACTTAGACTGAGAATACACAAACCCCAAAAAGCAGAGGAACAGCATCTCACACGGTGACGGTGGCAGATGTAAAACCATATCATTATGTATGCGCTCTATTAGTGCCATAGACTGATTATACAAAGCCAGGCTGATTCATAGGAGTACACTTCTACACACACACACACACACACACACACACACACACACACAAAGTTAGGATGGAGGGAAAGAGCAAAGCCAGAGAGGAAGAAAGACGGAGGCTGGAGTCATAGAGGACGAGGAACAGAGCAGAGGCAGACGAAGCATCAGCCACGTTCTTCACAGCAAAACTGACTTTAGTTACTGTACCTAGAGCAACGGACTGGAATCCCTTCAGAATGAGACGACTCATATCCACATTTACGCCTGACTGTTTGCATGAAGCGCTGTGCCCGCGTGCTTTGCTTCCATCGCTGCTCGTCCACGATGTGCTGCGTCACCATCAGGATCAGAGCAAAGTCCACTTAAACGTACACGGAGCGTTCCTTGTTGACACTGCGGTGTAAAGTGCAGCCGCAAACGGAGTGAAACAAGCGCGAACACGAGCGCTGCTCACGTCCTCGTCTTCTTCTTCCCGCGTTTAAGTTTCTCAAACTTCCGGCGGCTTCGCTTCATGACAGGACAGGAAGTGGCTTCGTCTGTTTTTTCCTGCTCATTGTGTCCTTTTCCTCTGATGTTGTGTAGTTGTAGCGCTGATGTGACACAGA
The DNA here is from genome assembly GCF_900634795.4 of Betta splendens. Taxonomy (NCBI): domain Eukaryota; kingdom Metazoa; phylum Chordata; class Actinopteri; order Anabantiformes; family Osphronemidae; genus Betta; species Betta splendens. The sequence continues at coordinate 17,426,459 of NC_040895.2, forward strand.
GAACTAATTAGTCGCAGGCTTCATGTGCTTTTACAACGTTTACAAACTGTTTGTTTGTCAGTATGATAATGAGAAGAAGCCGCCGGCTGTGCGTTTGTGTGTCCGTTTGTGTGAACCTCCAGCAGCTCCTGACCAGAGACACGCACTGAACTGAAGAGCCCTGGAAATCGATCAATGCGTCAAGCGCCAAAGCTGAAATCTTATAATGTGGGATCGACATGAGGCGTAATTTCAGAAACGCAGACTGGGACCATTCACGTCCTCAAGCTGGAGGATTGTTGGTGTGAAGAATGGATGTGGGTGTAGTTTACTATAAGACACATTAACTCTGAGCTGGACCTTTTGAGTATGGAGCTGTACAGATGTGGACGTGAACACAAACCACCAGAGGTTGATCTTTTGTGTGTGCTCCACAAACACACACACCCTTAAACACGCGTCTGCTGAGAACTTGGCTGCTGGTTCTCAGCACTTTGAATTGGCTTCCAAATGGACTGAGACCAAAGCGTGTTAGACACAGTGGTGCAGCAGGCTGAGACACACCATGTAGTCAAGATGTTGTGGGTTTGACTCCAGCCTCGGGCGCTCCCATCCAACTTGTCTCACCCTCGTTCTTCCCAGTTTCCTCTCCTCTTTGTCTCTGTTCTCCCTCTGTGTCCTCATTTTTTGTTTCAGTTCTTCGCTTTCATTTTGAAGCGTTTCGTTGGCATCGAACTCGCCTTGTGCTGCCAGGGCCTCTTGTCTCACACTGCCTCTGCCTCTGTAACCCTGTGTGTGTGTGTGTGTGTGTCTCAGTCCAGTTAATCCCACTAGTAATGGTGTGTATTGGGAGGGGTATCAGACACGACCACTGGGGCCGGTTCTTTGGCCCATTCAGCCCATGAAAATCAAGGATTCAGCGCCAAATGTCCGACAGCTTTTCAGAGTCGACTGTGGAAAATCTTTGATTTCTAATTACACACAAATAAGCCATGCACATATTTAAATACTATAAACTACGGATGTTTTAGAATATGTAGCGTCATCCAAGAGTTTGTGTGCTGTTGACTCCCATGTACAGGAGTCATCTCCTGCAGGGCATGTTTGTCGAGCAGACCTATAGTGTGTGGATCGGAGGTTATCATCCATATTTATCTGGTTCAGGAGGTGTCAGACTCTCAGGTTTAACGCAGCCTCCAGAATCCGCTGCACTGGCCTTTCTGCACAGAAAGGTACAGTCTTGCATAGTTAAACTTCATTTAGGAGGAACATGTACGAGTTTGCAGCGTTGAACGCGCTCTGTGTGAATTTAGGTTCGCGACCTCTGACCGCACTCCCACTCTGGCTGTTGGGTAAATAGCTGCAGGCCATCGGAGATGCCAGTCTACATGTGTGCGCTCTCATTTGGGGGGTTTGATGTTATGGATTCATGTAGTGATCAACATCTGTGATTTCTGTTACAAACCTCCCAAGACCAAACAGGACGGAACCCACAAGCAGTAACAGGCGAGGATGGCAGAATAAAAACAATATATTTATTATACTACACAAAACAGAGGGTCACTACAGAGTAGGAAAAAGGTTCACCAACTAAACTGAGGAGCACTGCGAAGCAGGACCAAACTAACTAAACAGAGGAATAACACTAACCAGAAGTTGCTACAAAACAAAATCAGGACACAATAGGTCGCAGCACTGAGTAGGCAATAATATAACCAGGAGTAACGAGACTTTCACAAACGACAGAGTAAGGCTCTGCACCTCTCTACAAACGAAGCCAAATTAGGAGTAGCAGGGCTGTTCACAATCCACACTCAACAAAAAACCAACCGTCATACAGGAAGCCAGATGCAAACAGAGAGTCCACCATGACACACTGACAACTGGAGGAGTCTCCATCCTCCACCTAAATAGTCCCCCAGGTAATGATGTTCCCGGAAGGAAACAGCTGCTCAGTGCCGCCCTCTGAGGTTGGGAGGAGACTCACAACAATTTCATAAATACAGTAAAAAGTCTATAGTGGGATGATGTTCATTGGAATGATACAGTACAATATGAATCTGTTATAAGATTAAATTATTGTTTTATGTTCTCAAACATCATCAGCATCATCATCATCATCATTGTCCTGATTTCCATAAGATCTGTCGCAGTTCTTTTTTTTGCCAATCCAACGATCGTCCCACTGAATCAAATGCTGCAGGACTTTAATCCACACCTCAACTAGTCCAGGAACCCCAGTAAACGCAGGCGTGTTGCTGAAGCCTACGTCGGCCATCTGTTCCTGTAAATGACTGATTAAAAGTAATGACGCCGTGGCCACACAGTGTGTGTTCCCTTCACACCTCCCATCCATGCATCAGCGCCGAGCTGCTGGAGATGCTGCGTGTTGAACATGCCGTTCTCTGAGGGATACACCACAAATCAAAGGCTCCGCTTATTTATTAAAGCCTCTTCTGACCCTCAGCTATTCTGACAATCTCTGGGTAGTGAAAGATTAAAACTGCTCTGGTGAGGAAAAGGAAACCCACGGCTACAAGCCCTGGCTCTGAATTGCTAAACTGAATCTTGAGAGATAGGTTTAATTGCTTTGTTCTCTCTACTGGAAAACAAATAAATTCAAATGAAAACATGTCGTGTTGAGAATTCAAGGTAAAATCTGTCATCTGTAAAAGCATGTGGAGGCACGAGTTTGAGTGGGAAACTTTCATCTGCACCGTGTGCTGGTGAACAGACGTATGGGGGGTGTAGGTACCGCTCCGTTCTGCAGCGTGTGCGGGTCCGAGGCGGCGCTGGTCTCTGTGTGAGGTCAATATCTCTGCGCTGCGTTTGAAAGAGTCCTGCTGTACTTTAAGTTGAGCTGAGCTGTGTGCAGGTAAAGGCTCTGGGCGGCAGAGGCCCCATACTGGTTACTGCTGGCTTACTGTAGCACACACATTATACAGGTGAGTTAACCTTTACCCGCCTCCCATCTGCCCACAGGGCCCAGCAGGATCAGAACCCAAGAATGTCAGCGGTCCAGAAAGAAACTACTGCTGCAGGAAATGCAGAATAGACAGGAAGCACAAAGTGTTCACTGATGGAGTTGCACTAAACATGGTTGAAGCCTCTAGGAAGTAGGAGACTATCGAGTATAAGCTCAAATATATCATCAACAACAGCTCATTTTTGACTGTAAGTGCAACAGAACCCAGAACTGGAGTTGAGCTCTGAATCTCTTTAGAGACGAGACCGGGGAAGGTGTCGTTGTTGGACTGAATGAAAGGCAGCGAGGCTGGAGGGGCGTCTCCTGGGGGATGTTCAGCATCAGGCTTCCCTCAAACCACAACACGTTCACCTGATGTTGACAGATTGCCGTCACCATTGGCTGCCTTTTCCACGCTCCGGTTTCCCAGCATGCTCCACTGAGGATGCAGCCAGAAGTTGACCCAGAGGTTTCCTGGAGGCCTCGTCTGCGCCGGCGCTGGTTCTGGAGCGGAGCGTAAAAGCGGATGTCGGTCCGTGTGACGCGTCTTCGCCCGTTTCACTCCGTCAACGCGGTTAAAGGCTCGTGTTTGTTCCGTGTCACTTCCCTCTGAGAGCTGTGACCGACTCCACCAGATGATGACGCTCATGTTCCAACAAGCTTCATGTCGCGTGACCCAGATGAAATGATTGTTGACCATGCAATTATGTTCTCTGTGTGACTTGTTTGTGTGCTGAATTAGCAAACTGGATTGGTAAATGACCGTTAAATGAAGCAGCAAATTACTGTCTTTTCCAGTTGCCCACATGAATATAGTCACACGCTGAGGCTGGATTTGCACCTGTAATTTCATTTTTCCAGGTATTTATTTTTGACTCGGCCTTTATTTGAAGTCGTGTGCGGCAGATACACGTGTAGAGATCAGAATGAAGGGAGCTGCTGGGTTCTGGTCCGAGAGCCGAGGTATCGATCGACCTGCAGCACGCGTTTCACCAGTCGCTTAAATAAATAAGTCATTTAAAGCGTGGTGAAGTTTCCAGCGCAGTGCTTTTATCCGACGCCGTCTCTGCTTCAAAGTGGGGAGAGAAGTATTTTTGGGGCATTCTGGGATTTTATTGTGTCGACACAGTAAAAGACAGACAAATTCAATGAGCATCCAGATGAGTGCAGAGAGTTAACGCTGCTCAGTCCTCTCATTAAATAGCTTGTCATGATGTTGAACTGTGTCCACAGCTTTTTGTGTTGTTTTCCTTGGTTTTAGCCCGTTTGCTGTTGGAGTCGAGTTTTACTGGTGTCGCTAAAGGCTTGTGTCCTTGAGCGCAGCCTCTTTGAACCCGTCTGTGGCCTGTGCTGTGACTTCCAGGTCTGCGTATGCAGGAAATGAGCCACCAGTGCTCGACTGGATAAGAGAAAAAAGTAATGAATATATATTAATACTGTCACACAGACAAACATTTAAATTGCTTTGTCTGACTCGCATACATATGAGCTGGTGCCCCCCAGACAAACACAGGTGGGCTGGATAAATGGAAGACATATTAATAACAAAGATATGGCCTTTAATTCAAAATGTTAAGTGTGGTGTCAGAGCTAATGATCTGTTCATAATGGAAGGGAAAACAAACACGGGAGAGAGGTGAGGGAGGCGGAGGAGGGGGAGGAGGTAGATTAAAAAGGTACAGGACGTGAAGAGAGATGGAGGGAGCGGCAGGGCCTTATTAAAAAAAGACAAAAGTCAGGAAACAGACGAGACATGAGTAAAATAATCGAATCCAAGAAAAGACTCCAAGACAAAGACAGACAGGAACAACGGGATTTGCATTCAGGCCCTGTCAGACTCTCCTTTCAGCCTATTAATTACAGCCCATCCTGATTGTTCTAAAAATGAAGCAGCCAGGCGACAGACAAGCTCGCACATCATTAAGTCTCTGATTACATCTACAGCAAGTCGGCTGCTTTAAAGAAACAGAAATGATTACAGCAGTAGGTATTAAATAAGGCAGAAATCATTACACGTGCCGTCAAGTCAACAGCTATTAAATAGGCCTGAAAAACAATGACAGTGATGTAGATTCAGTCTGTGATACCGCAGGCGAGAAACTAGAGGGACTGTGTGGGAGGACGGGAAGAGACGGGCTGGAGTCGCGTGAAGGATGCGAAGCTCCACGAAGCCGGAGCAGGAATCAAAGGCCGACAAGCCAGCAAAGTGCGCCACAATTAGCTTTCCATGAATTCCAGACATCTGTGAGGGGCTTTCATTCTCTAATTCCACAGCATGAAATGGGACCAGCATCGCGGATCTCCCTGAGCCAGCGCTGGCCGCTAATTAAGCGGTGCCGACCGGGCTCTGGAGGGCTGTTCTCCACTGCCATCTTTGTTTGTTGGAGGCTTTGGTAACAAATGTGTTCTCTGTAGCTCATTATTCACGAGCGAGAATTCAGTCATGAATTCAGTCTAAAGACAGGAAAACAACACCAGGCTTCCTTCTTCTGAATTTCGGGCCTAGCTCTCAGGAATGTTGGTTCTCCAGCCACCGAGAGCAACCGAGCTGTTTGAGGCAAGTCACACCCTGTGTAACAGCAGCGAGCATCTTCTTGAGTGTGAATGAGTAAAACAGAAGGAGCAGGTTAACAAATCCACTCACTGAAACAGTGCAGCGTGAGGTCTGACGTCAGCGGTGATCAGTGTTTCATCTGGAGACATTCACATGTTGACGCTGGATCCTGTCCCTGAACGCCTCACACCCACCTGCTGAGCGCTGGTGGAGGCTCACACCGACCGACTGATTGGAGTGACAATTAGTTTCTGGGATTTCTGGGATGTTGAACATGATTTTGTGGGCGTCCGAGAGCAAAGCTCAGAGGTAACGTGTGGGAGATGAGACAAAGCTGCTGCAGCACATCTGGGTCAGAGTGAGCGAGGCTGCGTCAGGTTGCTTTGTTGGAACAGTGGTGGAATTTACAAGATGATTGAGAGTGTTTGCCTTTTTGTGTCACACACATTGTGAGGGAGAGGGAAATAGTTGGAGATAAAGTGGTGTAGGAAGAAATCTGAGCTATTTTTGCAATTTTCTTCTGGACTGAATGAGGGATAAAACCCAAAACCACTAGAAATTCTAAGTTCTGTGAGGCTGCTGTTCACCTTGTAGGATCCTGGAGGCGTTGGCTCATTCTTTATATGAGCATCATTTCATGAGCTGAAGCAGGAATTCTGGTTCTCGCACCAGCTGCCACTGAGGGAATCAGTCTCTATTTGTCCCAATAGAACCAGTTCTGTAGTGGAAATTAATTTGAAAGTTTCTGTCTTGAAATCAATCTGTCAGTAAACTTTGTCCTGAGTTGTAGCTCATTGAAGGTTGGAGAGCTGAAGGTCAAAGTGGCTCTGCACCTTGGTCATACTGTAATTTATAGTGTGTGTGTGTGTGTGTGTGTGTGTCAGAGTGGGAAGTCTGTCAAAGAGGAACCAATAAATGGAAACTTTGATGGCTCAGACCACAGGAGACACACACACACACACACACACACACACAGGACTTCAAAGATACTCAGGCTTTCACTGCTGTGTGTGTGTGTGTGTGTGTGTGTGTGTGTGTGTGTGTGTGTGTGTGTGTGTGTGTGTGTGTGTGTGTGTGTGTGTGTGTGTGTGTGTGTGTGTGTGTGTGTGTGTGTGACGAGGGGAAGCATTGATCCAGAGAGGACAGGTAGAAATAGTGGGATGAGAAAAAAAGGGGGTTTGGGGAGAGGTCTGATCCTCAGCCGTCATCGCACTGACAGCAACGATAACGTCGACAGCGTGGAGGAAGGTGCTGCAAGGTTTTGTGTAGCACCAAAGGCTCGTTTGAGGACCAAGTATGAATGGGAAAAAATTCAGCATAAAGAAAAATGATATCACAGGCACAGATACAGATCAAGCACGGGAGGATTGAGGACGGTGTCATGCTGTGAGAATCAAAGGCTGAAGATGGTGCGTCTTAAAATATTTAGTTTTTTCACAATAAGGACAAAAACAGGTTGGAGCTTGAAAGGTGTGTGTGTGTGTGTGTGTGTGTGTGTGTGTGTGTGTGTGTGTGTGTGTGTGTGTGTGTGTGTGTGTGTGTGTGTGTGTGTGTGTGTTCACGTGTTGGCACTTAACAACACATGATTTGCAACATCAGGTAGAGAAGGAACAGTGGGACGATGAGCGTCCAGAGGCCCCACAGCTGCAGCAGCACGTCACCACCTCCGCCTCACTGGGGAGCTGGGACTCCTTGAGTCACGGAGGCAGCGCTGAGGCTGAAGGAGGCAGATGTGTTTGTAGACGACTGGACTCCAGCACCGTGCAGCACCTCTGTGCTGCTGGGGTACTGGTGACGTCCACTGGGAGAGACTGCACGATGCCGTGGACTCTGGGTTCAGTGAAGCAGGTGAAGGTCAAACAAGGGCAACAAGACCAAACGCTGCTGCGGGGCGGAGCCAATATGCAGCACGGCGCTGGTGGAGGCAGGTGTGTAGGCAGGACAGCATTCAGATGAGCAATGGCTCCAGCAGCTCTGCAGCAAACGGGAACAGGCAGCTGCTGCCATTATTAATAATGAGTCAGAGGTGGATGTGGAGCATCTCCACTCAGAAGTGTGGGTCACACGTCCCGTTTGGATCCCTGGCTCCTCCTCTGAAACACATGCATGCACACACACGCACACGCACGCGCACGCACGCACACACACACGCACACACGCACACACACACAGCTTTTCATTAAACTTTAATTAGAGTCAAATCACTTTAAAGCAGCGACTGTGATAATGACCGTGTGAGGAGCTGTCGTCGTGTGGGCGGCTGCAGGGGTTCGCGTGTTTCACTGCTCTTCACTTTGTGCTAATAAGTCTGTGAAATTAGATGTTTGATAAAATAGATATAAATATGAGAGAAAAACACATTAGAAGCCCTGACTAGTGGCTTTACAGTGTTTAAATGCCATGAATTTATTTAAGTCAGATGAACGATGAGTCACTGCTCTAATTTGTTCTCTTCAGTAACAAAAAGCAAAGAAAAACGTGTAAACAGTTTAAAAAGTGTAATCGCTCATTACAGAGAATGGAATAAAAAAAACAAGGGGAAAATATAAAAGCTCGCAGCTTCACACATTAAACCGCCCCAGCTTGAATTTACAGGATCTCCTAAAGCCAAACAAACGGAGAACGCGAGCCATAACGTCTGATGGATTCACTCGCTGCTGATTGTTTCGCTGCCGTTGGAACTAAAACGGGTGCAGAACGAGACAAATCAGTTCCTGCTCAGATGTTGAAAACAAAGAGAGTAATAATTGAAGAGGAGCTGGATTCTCATAACTGCGTCATGTTGTTAGAGTGAGACTGACCTTCTGCTGCGTCTCTCCCTCCATGCATCTTCGCTCCTTTGCTCCTTCGTCTCCTTCGCCTCCCTTTTCCTCCCTCCTACTCCCTCGCTCCCTCGCTCCTTTGTCTCCCTCCTCTTCCCTCCTCCTCCCTTGCTTCTTTATCTCCCTCCTCCCCCCTCGCTCCTTTGTCTCCCTCCTCCCCCCTCTCCCTTCTCTCCCTCCTCCTCCCCCCTCGCTCCTTTGTCTCCCTCTGTGAACATATCTGTGAACGCACCTCTATTTCTTCGTCTCCTCTCCCTCCGTCAGCCGGCCTCCACTCCGGCTGCAGCGGATTCATCATCTACCGGCTGTGTGTTGTGTTTGTGTGTGTGTGTGTGTGTGTGTGTGTGTGTGTGTGTGTGTGTGTGTGTGTGTGTGTGTGTGTGTGTGTGTGTGTGTCCTTGGTGTTAACAGTTCATGTGGGAGTTGAAATTAGTCTGAGCCGACAGCCAGCGGCCATTTTGTGCAGGAATTAGGACGAGACGATGGCGTTTGGTCGGAGACTGGTCCAAATGTTTCATCCGGACCCGATGTCACTCATTAATTGGTTGGTTATTGCTTCATGGTTCTGTTTGCTGTCAGAAGTGATTTCACAACACAGTTAATCCTGACGAGTCCTGTTCACTTGCTCCAAATTAGCAGCGTGCTGTCTAGTGTTGATCACAGTAATCAGTTCATCAGGAGGTTGGACTGATGCAGAGAACCGTCACTGGAGCTGAGTCCGGCTGAGTCTGGCTAAAACCAGCTGAGTCCAGATAAAACCAGCTGAGACCAGATAAAACCAGCTGAGACCAGATAAAACCAGCTGAGTCCGTCCTTCTGTCACACACTTGATTTCAGACATTAACATCCAACACCAGAGGCTAAAGACGGACCAGCCTGACTTCTACTTACAGTGTAATGTAATAAATGATTGATTATTGTTGGGAATGAGTGCGGCCGTTGACCTGCTCCGTTGCTGAGTTAAGGTTGTGTTTGTTGTGTTACTGATGTCTTCATCAGCTGAGCGTGTTTGTGCATCTTCCTAAACACGAACCAGATGGATACGAATGAAAAACCATCAGGGTCATTTCCTCAGTGTTGAACTGGAGATGCAGAAACAACCACATACAGAAGCTGAACCGAGCCGAGCTGAGCCGGTCCACTCAGGTCTGGTGTCACACTGAGGCGCCGCAGATACAGAGAAACCGTTCAGACATAATCAGAACCAGACGTTGTGCATAGTGAGACGTCCATTAGACGGCGGCGCTGTCGGCTGCTCTGCTGTGACCTGAATCTGAAGAGAATATGCAGATTAGGCGGAAGCGCGTTTGTGACGGGCTGTCAGGAACATGGAGCGGGTTCTCTGAGGAACAGCAGGGACGAGCGGCTCTTCGGCCCTCTGTCGTCAGATAAGTGCTGGAGCTGCTGTTAAAACCATCATGCTCCGTCCCAGCCTCCGTCCCCAGAGGTTTTACCAGTGTGAGTGTGTGTGTGACGACTGAGTGCATGTGTGGAGCGTCGTCCACGCGCCTCTGCAGCGTCTCGCTGCATTAAGTCATTCACTGAGAGGAGAGTCCTGATCTATAAAGCACTGTGTGAAGATGAGTCCAGTTTGAAAGGAGCTGCTGCTGCGAAATAACAGTGACATAAATGGACACAACCCACCAAACCTAAACCACCACCACATGGAGACCAAAGAGACGAACGCCGGCAAAGGGCTGCGATCAAGAGGCGCCGGGAAGAAATCTCATGTCCTTCTGGTTAAATCAGCTCCAGCAGCGAAGCCTCCGTGGGTTGTTAGCAGCGATGGCTAACAGAGCAAAGACTGGAGCAGCCTCAGCCATCCAGCGCCGCTGAATGGAAATGCCGGGCGCCGCCACCGAGCTCCAGGCTCCATGAATGAAGCTCATCTGGTCTCAGCGGCTCGTTGCCCTGTCGAGACCAACGAGAGCCCTCGTTTCGTCCCAACGACGCCACACGCACTCTAATCATGAGACACAGTTCTAATCCACATAGTGACAGTGAGTGACGACGCGCTCTAAGCTGCAGCTCAGGAGCAGCGGTTCCTGAACTGCTGCAGCCCCAGGCCTGTGGGCTTTCATCCCCGCTTTGTGGCTGCAGGGCAGTTTGTCTCTGTGCTGCGTTAAATGAGAGCCCGTTAGCAACTGAGCCCGTTAGCAACTGAGCCCGTTAGCAACTGAGCCCGTTAGCAACTGAGCCTGTTAGCAACTGAGCCCGTTAGCAACTGAGCCTGTTAGCAACTGAGCCCGTTAACAACTGAGCCTGTTAGCAACTGAGCCTGTTAGCAACTGAGCCTGTTAGCAACTGAGCCTGTTAGCAACTGAGCCTGTTAGTAACTGAGCCCGTTAGCAACTGAGCCCGTTAGCAACTGAGCCTGTTAGCAACTGAGCCTGTTAGCAACTGAGCCTGTTAGTAACTGAGCCCGTCGCTGGTGAGCCTGTTAGCAACTGAGCCTGTTAGCAACTGAGCCTGTTAGCAACTGAGCCTGTTAGCAACTGAGCCTGTCGCTGCTGAGCCTGTAAGCAACTGAGCCCGTTAGCAACTGAGCCCGTTAGCAACTGAGCCTGTTAGCAACTGAGCCTGTTAGCAACTGAGCCTGTCGCTGCTGAGCCCGTTAGCAACTGAGCCTGTTAGCAACTGAGCCTGTTAGCAACTGAGTCCGTTAGCAACTGAGCCCTTTAGCAACTGAGCCTGTTAGCAACTGAGCCCGTCGCTGGTGAGCCTGTTAGCAACTGAGCCTGTTAGCAACTGAGGCTGTTAGCAACTGAGCCCGTTAGCAACTGGACCCGGTTGCCGGGTCGAGAAGCCTCCAGAGTGACATGAAGGCTGTGCTTTACAACGGCCACCTCTCTCTCCGGCCCGCGGGCCCGCCAGGCGCTAAACAAAGCTGCGGCTTGAACTGTCAACACAGGAGCGGCCTGCAGTCTAATGGGGCTCTATAAATGTGCCTGTATTCATGGAGGCAGTTATCAGCTGTTAGATGTGCTTCTGCCTCAGCGCAGCACTCGCTCTCTGCCCCCTGCTGTGAGTGCTCCTGATGCGTCTATATTGATACCCACCTGTTAGCGCCCATTCCCCTCGCCTCTATCTGATAAAATATACATGTATATCTCTCTTCTAAAAGTGTCCCTCATGTCTTTTTATTGATGCTCCCAGGAGTTATCGCCCGGTGGCTGCCGGTCCCCTTTCCCCCACTGCTTCCCTCCGTGCCATGAATTATGAATGCGTGTCCTTTCTCTTTCTGTCCCTTTCTTTTCAACACTTACCGGTTGTTTTAGCCAAGTGTCTCACTTATGAATTATGAATGCGTGTCCTCTCTCTCTCTCTCTCTCTCCCTCCACCACTTACCGAGGGTCTCGGCCGTGCATCGCTGTGGGATGAAATATAGATGTCTGTCCCTTCTTGGAGCTGTGAATGCAAAATGTTATCTATCCATTACAGGGGAAATGATGTTTGTCCTCTCGGAGCTCCAGGGATTATATGTGGTGTTTTGATGAAAGCTGAAGAAGGGTTTTAGCTCAAAGGATAAATCATCAGACCTCAGTCATTTCTCTCAGAAGTGAAATTACGAAAAGCCTCCTTTGATGCACAAATCTGAAATTACTTGGGGTCATTTTTTTACCTTTACCATATGTTTATAGGCGTCGAGGCGCTCGTAATCAAAGGTTTTGTCGTTGAAGGTTTACTTGATAGCAACACATTCTGGTGTCAGGATGTCACATAATCACAACAGAGCCATTTGTTTACGAGCAGGTTATTGGTCCTTTCCTCCGTCCACTTTGACCCAAAACATTCAAATCCCACTCCTGAAATTTTTGGAGGGTCAAACACCAGTTTTCTGACTCCACTATCATCCATTAAAAGGCTTTTGGACTGATGTGGAGCAGCAAGAATCCTAAAAGGCCGGCGTTGCTCCATCAGCAGAACGGCCGCGTCAGCACTTTTCTGAGTGGCACTGGACCCGTCGCTCTCTCACCCTCGGCCCTGTTTTGTCATTTGTCTTGTCCTCTGTCTGAAAGTACGGGAGAGGTGGCGTGGGCCGATCCACTATGTATTATTAAGTGGCAGCGAGTGTTTCTGCCATAATGGAACAAAGTGTTGCCTCTTTCTTGATGCTATATCCAGATCTGTGTCACTTTACCCCCACGTACATACAAGACCGTAAGAGTCCAACACGCCGTCCTCAGGGCTGCAACAAGTGATGCACTTGTGTAGCGACGGCGTCTGTGCACTTTCCGTACACACACGCAGTTTATTGCAGTTTTCTGCAGAAATCAGCACATTGCACTAATCCATTAGCCGTGGCTGCTGGGAGACAGCGGCAAAGGCTGAACTCTCCACCCGTCCCACACTTCCTCCTCTTCCAATCATCCCTTCAAACATCCGTCCTGCCTCTATGGTGGAGCAATAAAACAAAAGGGGCACAACTCTGTGGAAGTGGGTGAGAAGCAATAAGAGGAAATGGAGGGAAGAAGAAGACGAGTGCAACGAGAAGCATTTAGACGGAAACGCGAGTTGGAACCTCAGCACAGCGTTCGCTGCTTTATGTCACAAACAAACTTCATCTAATCCACATTCATACGTGTTACAGAGACGCTGATGCTGCTTTGATGCCATGTTCTAAACCTCCTACACAACAAATAGTGGTTCTGATAGATCGTAAGTTCTAGGTCAGTAACTTTGCTCTTTGCTTCGTAATCTGCTGTTGAGAGAAACTCACCTGTGGCGCTTCCGTTTGACTGCACAGGTGTTTCCTCTTGTGCTTAATTAGACCTGTGCTTAGTCTGATTGGTGAATTATGTCACAGTAAGTCACCGGTGGATTGTACTAGATACAGAAAAGTAGAACTCGAATAGATTGCCTTCCTTCCTTCCTTCCTGGACCATAACTAATGGGTCTCAGCACTTCTCCCGTCTTCCTTTTTTTACTTTACCACTTTGATAATTATCTGAAATATTACTTGACGTATTTGCAGTTTTTTTGGCTGTGATTAAAACTTTGAAACCCAGAATTCGTCTTTTCGGGCTCATTAAGTTCTTCTGCCTTCCGTAATTATTTCATTTGCATTATTTTGCTGCTTTGGTCAATTTTCCCCAGATATCGTCTGTAGTATGCGTTTAGTATTCAGTGACTGAGATATTAATCAGGATTGTTTTCTGTCCCGCTGAGCGATAAAGTTTGATGGGTTGCGCTGCAAAACAATTTCCACCATCATTTGACATTATCAAAAGTTTTGCAGCGTCTTAATTACACAACAACCGTTAATGAAGATCAGTAATGGATGAAAAAGAAGTTGTATTGGCGCCAGCCGCACTTTGGAACAGGACTTTATATGCTCCACAAGTCGGCTCCGGCATTCATATTCAATCACAGTCACTCGAACAGATCATTTCCAGCACTTCATCACCCGTTGTCTTCATCAGCGCTGCGTCTCCCTCGGTTTGCAGGAGCTGATCCTCATTCAGCCCAAACGCTACAATAAAATTAGACCCATTCTAATTAAAGTCATACAGCTTAATAGCAGCCTGTCAGTTATGTCAGTGCAGCTAAATTAACCACAATTAAGCGTTTATCACAAAAATGAATTCCAAGCGTAGCTGCAGTGGAGCGAGGGGCTTGTTTTAGGGGAGCGGGACTCCAGCTGCTCTCAGTTTGGAGCCACTCACGTTTTGATGGACTCGCTCCGTTTATTACCACATCGCTCACACCTCATCCATGCGTTTTCATCCTTTCATCTGCCTTTATTGTCGTCCTCTCACCTCACACTTTCTGCACATGTGAGTGGGAAAGTGGACTTGTCAGCGCTGACTTATCGCCTCCTTCGTCCTCTCCACCTCCTCCTTCTCTACCTTTTCTTGCTCTCCTCCTTCTCCCAGATGGAGTCAGGCTCATATCTCTAGTAGTCAGGTATTAGGCAGAGATTCTCTCTATCACTACTTTCTCTCTCCTCATGCATCTGCCTCTCTCCTCGTTTCTTTTCTTTCCGTCACCATTTTCTTCTGATTCTTTCCGCTGTGACAGACTAATTTCAGAGTTGTTTCGTTGTAGTTAATGAACATCCACAGCTCCTGATTTTTAAAATGACAGGGGGCTGGAGGGAAAAGCACTTAAAGGAGAAGTAGGACCGTAAACAGAGCTCTGCTCTGAGGTGTATGAATGTCATGAAGAAGGAGAGAACTGCAGTTCACAGTATCTTTATACGGTTTTGCTCACAAGCTCAACATGGCATTATGCATTACACAAACGAAGCACCTGTCATTTGTCTTTGAGTCACATCACATCAAGTAACGTGTCCACAAATGTCAAAGTTCAAAAATCTCAGGTGCAGAAGTCAAAAATAGTGGCCTGTGATGGGTTCAGCTCAAAGTACACAGAGGAGTTTTAATAACCATATGCAGCGATGTGAGGAACGATTCAGAAAGACCATATGAGGAAATAGGTCCAGTGTATCAGATCTGGAGAGGAGTCACAGGTCGTGAATATCATCGTGAATCGTGAATATCATTCTGTCTTTTACAGATCGTAAAAGAATTTGATTTTCACATAGAAAAGACCGAAGCAGAAATAGGAATTTATACCTGACATGGATGAAACGGCTACTTAAAATGACAAACACTGAAGGAAATCATGACTGGAACCTGTCGGACTGTAGCTATACTTCATTCATTAAGTACTTTTATTTTGAAACCTGAATCAAAGGAGCCTGCGTCTCTGAACTCCAGAATCCTCACGTAACCCAGAAGTGAGGACGTGATTATTCACGGCGTCCGTCTTCACGCCTGTTTGCACAAAAGACACACAACAAAGTTAGTTTGTGAAGTAAATAAAGCTCCAAAGAAGTAAACATGTCAGGCGCCTTCCAACTGCTTTTATTTGACCATCTGCTGTGGATGACATGTTTACTGGGCCTCATAACCTGGAAGCTCTTTACAGGCCAGGACGAGACGTTTGTCTCTGGTTCTGTGTGTGTGCAGCTGTGGTTCAGACACACACCATGAAGTCTGCAGCCGCACAACGCTGCTCCACTGCCGTAAAGCGGGGATCACATCTTCCCAATGTGGCGCTGACGGTAAACACGTTCTGCTGCTCTGACTTCGGCCTGTTGTGTGCGTGTGAGTGGGGGGTAATCATCGCACAAGAAGCAATCAGTGGAGGTTGTCTTTGTCTCTAATCATCCTCAGAACCCCCGCAGCCGCCGCAGCACTCTGTGTGTGTCTGTTTATGTCCAATCAACCACCGAGCCCCCACCAACACTGTCAATGACGCATCAATCAGCAAAACACACACAAGTCAATCATCTGTACACAAGCAAACACAAAGTTCTGCACCTCAGGCTGCACTTGTGACTCTACATTAATAAAGATGAGGATGTTTTAATTGATGCTTCCGTTGCTAAACTTTTCCCATTGATTCATGCCACCAGTACCACCAGTACCACCACCTCCAGTCCTGGAGCCGCGAGGTGACAGCTCTGTCGCCTGTGGGTCCATGAAGCGGTTCCGTCCAGCTGAAGAAGGGTGGAACGCTCGGTGCAGCTGCATCGGGTGCACGTGCTCCAAAACAGCTGCCGTCCAGAGTCGCCGGTGCAGAACGGCGCTTGCTGTGTAATGAGGACAGTGTGAGGAGAGCACGTCCGGACTGTCAGAGGCGTGTAGTGGACGCGAGGAGGAACGAGCGGCGGACGGGAGGGAGCGGTGCCGAGTCCAAAGTAGCTCTGGACAGAGAGCTGGACGGTGCGTGCGTTTGCGTATGTTTTGCGGGCACTTGTTTGCGTACGTTTGCGTGCGTTTGCGTGCGTTTGCGTATGTTTTGCGGGCACTTGTTTGCGTACGTTTGCGTGCGTTTGCGTGCGTTTGCGTGCAGTCCCGTCCTGTTTCCTGACGTTCTTTGCATTTGTGTCTCCCTCTGACAGACGTGATGAATCCGCAGCGCCGCACAAATGACTGCTGCACTGGTAATTGCTTCTTTAGTGACGGATGTCTGAAGTGCAGTGAGGGCGTTTCCTGTCAGCTGCTCTTCCTCCTCCCTCAGCTTCCTCCCGCTGCCCGCGCTCGCGTCGTGTAGTTATCGTCTGAAGCCGAACGCATGCGTGTGACGGAGAAAACTCCCGATGGCGAAGCTGTTGCAAAATACAAGGCGTGAGCAGAACAGTCCCAGTGTGGAGGTGATGGATTTGATTTGCCTGAAGCTGCCGTGATCAATAGATACCTGTGGCTTGAAGCAGACACTGATTCATGACGCTGACGTTTTCAATTTGGCTTTTTTATTTTCCGGCACCATTTAGAAGTTGTTGAAAAGTACTTTATTAGAGTCTTTAGTTGTAGTTGGATACTTTGAATCTCTATTGGACTGACTTGCATTTTGCTGGTGGACCTAATAAAGTGGTGCTAAAGTCTGATCTATTGCTGCCGTGAAAGTAAAATGTTAAGTGATATAAATCTATTTGAAAGATCACTTTGAAAGCGGATTTGTTCCATTTGCTGCTTCTTCAAAGGACAGATTTTAGTGCATTTTAGTTATTTTAAATGGATTTTTGAGTCTTAATGCGTGTTTTAAAGCAGGATTCCATATCAGAGCTATCATTCCATCTTGGTAAAAGTTACCATCGACTCCTTTTCATCCTCCCTGAGATGCTGCTCCTGAGATATGGACGAAGCCTCACACCTTCACCCGCTTTGCCTCCGTTTCTCATGTTCTCATGGCTTAAAGTTAAAAAGAGAAACCCTCAGACCATTTGTCCTGAGCTCTGCACGAATGACGGACGTAAATCTGGATTTATTGGCATATGACACAAGGGTTCATGTCAGCAGAGGTTCCTCTTTATAGACCAGCACTGGACTATTAATATCAACACAAGACAGATGTTTCACATGTGATCAGGCTCCACAACAGCTGTGTTCACTTTCATTCATGTCGAGAGGAAGCATGAAGATAGAACAGAAGGGCTCCACATGGTGCTGCTAACCGCTGGCAGTATCACCAGTGCCACCAGTGCAACCAGTACCACCAGTGCCACCAGTGCCACCAGTACCACCAGCGTGCACGAACAGTTGTGATTACGGGCTACTAAGACACCTGAACCCTCTCATGTTGATGGCGACTAAACTCCCTCCGTGTCCGTGTTGTTCCTGTCACACAGGAAGTGAGCTGCTGCATGAACATGAGTGTTTGTGAGCTTTAAAAACGTGTTGACACAGTAAACACGCTAAAACATAATGCAGTTTAAAAATCACACTCTGCTGTGCAAGAAATGACAAATTGCAAATTAAGCACAAAGTTAAATGCCAGCATTTATCTTGAATTTCTAATTTGTAAAGGCTGCAGAGAAGCGGCAGATAAAAGTATACTCATTCTCACATCATTTTCCTTGATGGCTTTTTTCTCATCATTATTCATGAGACTGTAAATGAAAGAAAAGTTATTCTGCAGAAGGTGAAGGTTTTGTATATTGAATATAATTTAATTTAAACAATCCCATTCCCTCCTGCGCTTCATTACATGCCGGCAGTTTGCTGAGAGATTAGAAAAGTGATGACTAAAAAGCAGAGATGAAAACAGGTGAGAGCTCGTGCAGGAGCCACGACCACCAATCTGTCTCCACCACTTAGGACCACGCTGCGAATAGAGCCACAAGTCACTGGAAAGATGTGAAATGCAGTCACAGAGGACGGAACGTAACGACCTGTGGTCACAGGAGGAACGGCCCACGCGTTTATATGATATATAACGTGCAGCCTGATCAGTGTCACGGAGCATCAGCTGGTTACGTAGTGGGTGGAAGCTGTCAGTGCTCAGACACAGAGCGTTCAAACTATCAACGATTACAAGGATCCTACAGTTCCCATAGTGCAGTTCACCGGTGTGGAAGGAGCGACTAACACCAGGTGACCTGACCTGAGGTCTGCTAACCGGTGCATCGTCCCTGTTTGGGCCTCATTCAATCATTTTGGAGCCAACCATAAAGACCCTGACCGTTTTCTTTCCATATGAAAGCCCATTAAATAGCAGTTATACAATAGAAACGCGCAGCAGTAAATTAGCTGACAGCTGTCAGACGCCCGAGCCTTGGAAAGTAAGAGGAAGGTCAGTGAAGTCGAGAGTGACGTCCTGTCAGAGGGCGGCGCTGAGCTGAGCTGAGCTGAGCTGAGCCCAGTGACACTGAGTGATGAATTGAACATCAGTGCAGGATGTCCAAAACCAAAACTTTAAAGCTGCTGCAGTTTAATGTGACTCTGCTCTGCTTTTTACACTAACAGGTGTTTATTTGCCCCAAAAAGTCTTTCCCGTCGTCCTTTTACGGCTGTAAAGCTCAGTCTCGTCCCATGTTTCACTTTAATTCTGTGTTGAACAGTGTTAGCTGCTGCTTCTCTAAGACAAACGGTCTCTATAGGGACGGCATCCGTGGAAGCACACTTGTTGCTGGGTAATTTGTGTAGCGTGACCTTTGGAACGGCAGCATCTCACCTCCTCTCTCTGCTTCGCTGCCTGCTCCCTAAACGCGTTGCTTTTAGCCTGAAGAGGCGGCTGAAGTGAGTGGAGTGGGCGTCGGGGGTCACGGCTTCATATTATACTGAAACACAGGTCTTAAGTAGCAAAAGGAATCTGACCCGACGCCAATGAGGGAACGGCCCAATGTGCTGCATCTGAACTGTGGGAGCGAAAGAACTCAAAGCTGATCAGAAGCAATAAGACAAATGAAACGTCTGCTCGTTCTGTCAATCCTTCAACGCAGTGGCTTGAAAACACGCACGCGCTCAGAGCGTTAACATGGATTTGCCTTCGCTTCCATTTCAAACCTGTGAGGGAGAAAATCTGCATCCACAGACATTTAAATCACAAGTACACTGAGGTCTGGGTTGTAGAACTTATTTATTAGTTTCAGACGGATCCTCTTTTTTCGGTGTGTGCGTTCATGAGAGCCTTTAAATGAAATCATGAGGAGACAGAGAAAATCCATAAGAGCAGGCAGAAAATCTGAGCTAACGGAGGAATGTGTTCGGTTGAGGAGTTGTTGAAAATACGTGGCCGTGTGTGTGTGTCTGTGTGTGTGTGTGTCTGTGGGGGTGGGGTGTGTAAGGTGACGGTGGGTGCCAGCGCTCTCTCCAGCGTTATTTATCACCAGGACAGGCTCAGATATGGAGTCGTAGCTTCACGGCCTCGTTACACATTCGCTCTGCGTCGCACACGCAGCGAAGCAGCGAGCGGCGAACTTCGCCTCCCTCCGTCCTCCGCTGGCTTTGTTCTGACACACACACACACACACACACACACACACACACACACACACACACACACACACACACACACACACACAAACAAACATACATTTCAATTAAAGCCGGCTCAACATGATGAATGTGGTTACCTTTTAATTTCAATTACAGCGCCTGTTTAGCTGGCTAGAAAGCTGTTGTTGTGCTCAATTACCACACACAAAGTGCAGCACGGGCGTCGCTGGCTGACAGGCTCATATACGCGGCGCCGCAGCCCGCGCTCACACACACAATTAGATTAGCTCATTTACTTCGTGTCTGGACACATTTTTCACCTCCGTCCCGCTGACGGCTGTTCTCAAACCTATTTAGAATTTCCACAGGGCAGCAGCTTCATACGATGCGCGGAAACTAATAATTATTGCCCCAAATAGAAACGCTGTGTATCCATTTAAAGTAAAAGACACAGCGGCGGCTTCGTTGTCCCCTGGATCGGATTGGTTGGATTTCTCGTTGGCGCCGTTTGTCGACACGCGTCAGTTACAGTTTGCAGCTTCAAACCATCGCGTCTCCACCTTCATGACCAGTATTTACGTAGCTTCACATTGGTTCTGACAAAGTGTTTCGCTGCTTTTTAATTTAGGTTGATTTTCTGTTTTATTGAGCAGAATATAATATGTATATTAATTATTTTAATGATATACAGTAGAGCAGAAATAAAGGAAACACTCTTTTCACTTTGTGCAAAACCTGAAAGAAAATGGAAACAACCGAAATAATTATAAATATGAAATACTTTCATAAAGCGCTGAGAGTGAGGCCGGAAAGTCAAGAGTAAGTATTCAGAGACGGAGGCCGGTACATGCTGGGAGAATATAGGGAACAGAGAGAAACAGAGACCCCTGATGGAGGATCCAGCAGCAGCTGCTGCTGTTTAACGGCTTCGACGCTGCCGCCACCTGACAACGCTCACAAACAGGCAAACGGCTGGAAAATAGGTCACGAGGCAGAGTAATGTTCAGGCTCACAGTATGTGTCACCACACACGGCGTCAGAGGAAGAAGGTCGGAATAAATAGGAGCGCGCACGCACACACACACACACACACACGCCACCAACAGAGTCAATCAGAAGAAGAATTGCCCTAAGTAGACGCACACCTCAGGATGAAAGAGCCTCTCAGGGCTTTTATTCTCTGCTATTTCTAACCCGTGGCGTCGCACGCGCAGCCTCTGTTCCACATGGAAGCGCACGCACGTGCACGTACGTGCACACGCTGCCCTCTCAGCTCACTTCAGATGAAATTTAACATGCAACACAAAGTGTTTCAAGTCGGAGGCTGAAAGCGGAGGAGAGACGGTGGCGGTGACGTCTGCGTTACTTGTCGCCTCGGCTCGTGTTTCCTGCGCTGCGATTGGTTTTCATCTTAGTCCCCGCTCACCTTTACAACACGAAGTTACCGCGCCGCTGCGTCTGCGCCGGGATTTCAGTCACAGCTCTTCATGAACGACTGGGAATCGCTGCTGCCGCCGGTTGCAGCGTCGCGTTTTAGGACAGAGCTGCTCGTGACCTGTGGGAAGCGGCGCTTCCTGTGTGTGTGTGTGTGTGTGTGTGTGTGTGTGTGTGTGTGTGTGTGTGTGTGTGTGTGTGTGTGTGTGTGTGTGTGTGTGTGTGTGTGTGTGTGTGTGTGTGTGTGTGTGTGTGGCACAGGTTTGACTCCTCAGTGAAGCTGCAGTTGCTGGTGTTTGGTCCGAACGCAGACCTGCTCGTTCAGCAGCAGCTGAGGCGCCGTCACGATTTTGGCTTCATTTACACGTGGGCTGATTCTTCAGACACCACTAAAACCCTGAAAATGTCTGAACGCACTGACAGCTGATATACTTCTTTGTTGTGACACGTACAGTGCTTCGCGTGGCGGCTGAGGAGCCATTTGAGGTTCTCCGTTCAGGTGCACGGTTCCTCTGAGGACTCGTGTTGGTCGCGTTGGGCGTTGGAGGCACCTGATACCGCCGCGGCCCGATGGGTCCCGATGGGCCTGACAGACACGCCCCCCTCTGTCTCCCCCTCTGTCTCCCCATCTGCCCCCCCCCCACCCCCTGTCTCCCCCTCCTTCCCCCCCTCTGTCCTCCCTCCCCCTCAGCCACGCTGACACCAGGCTTCCACTGCTCCTCCTCTGTCGCTCGGCTCCTCTCCCCCCTCCCTCCCCCACAGTCCCCCCTCTGCTTGTCATTGACAGCTGTCCCACAGCATCAGTAGTGCAGCGCTCTTCCACTGAGTCCTTCCCCCCGTCGCCAAACACTCCTCCTCCTCTCCTCTTCCTTTCTTGATATTGACAGCTGTCAGGGAGCGTTGATGTGCTGAAATCCTGCGTTTCTGTGACAACTGTGTTTATTTTGGTTGTGCCGCCTTTGATTGGATCCCACTGCAGGAGCTGCCGTCTCCTGTGATGAGTCACAGACACGTTGAGTGTGTTGAGTCATTCTTCTTATTCCACTCTTACTTCCATCCCATTCCTCCTCTTCTCCCTCCTCCTCCTCAGGGATTTACAGTCATTCCCCTATATTTAGTGGATTCTGTGCTGGCATTATTCACTTTAAATCACTGGCTGGGTGATGTTAAAGCTGGGACATGTACATGTGCTCGTTCAGTCATCGGGCTGTAATTGACCTGACGTGTAAAACTGTGTGTGAGGTTCCACCTGTCACTCAAGTTGTGATAAGATTCACAAATTTTTTTGGATGTGCCACCTAAAAGTCTAGAACGCCTCTAAAGTTAAATCCACAAAATCTAGTTTATATAATAATAAAAGATGCCAATACTGCAGGTGCACACGAGGAGCCAGTACAATATGCACAACAACAACAACAAACCCCAAGGAAGGAGGTCGTCCCCTGAGGTGCAGCCTCTGTGGGACACCATGATCCAAACCTGGCAACCCAGCGTGGCCCAGAGCCAATTCTCAATTAGTCCTCCAGTGCTGGAAAGGCGTCCGTGTCCATTTCCAGTGCGATACCTGTGAAACAGAATTATCACTCAGCGCTGCAGAGTGCTCTCATAATTCAGCTGGACCGGTTTGAGGCTCTGCCTCGGCCAAGTCCTGTAATGAGGGTCTTTCCTCCTTTTTCTGAGGACTTTGGGACAGCGTCCACTTTGTAATCACCTTGTGTGTCAATATGCAAACACGCGCAGCTGCAGACTGAAATCCATTAACAGGACGACGGAGCTCACGTCACGCTGGAGCACCGGAGTCGTTCCCATGGCGACGCAAAAGCCCCTTTTGCTCGTTGGGGCAGGAGCAGCTTCAAATAGTTGGGATGTTACTGTGAAACTTTTATTTGTCTGCCACACACTGTTGTTGAGTTCTGATCTTAATGAACTCGTTTTGAGGTCGTCATTGTTATTTTACTTAAAAGACGAGATTGAAAATTGCCTTTTCTTCCCGTTCTCTTGTTGCGTCAGTCAAACTGTGTGTGTGTGTGTGTGTGTGTGTGTGTGTGTGTGTGTGTGTGTGTGTGTGTGTGTGTGTGTGTGTGTGTGTGTGTGTGTGTGTGTGTGTGTGTGTGTGTGTGTGCCTGAGGGCAGCCCTCTGAACTCGATCTCTCCTGCTCTCTCTCTCTCATGGAGTATAAAAAGAATGTAAAGCAGGCTGGGACAGGACAGGAAAGCGATACTGAGTTTACAGCCACTGTGAGCTGAATCTTAAGCAGAGGAAGCCGCCGACATCACAGCACCGCGTTTCCTGCAATCATCTCAAACAGGCCGCTTTGTTAATTGTTGCCAGTGTGTCATAATCAGCAGCATCGCAGCAGCTCTGTCCCCTCCGTCGGTCAGGACGAGGCGTGTGACGTATGAAATCAGGGCCAGCAGCTGATGGTATTCAGCATCCCATGGATTTAAATGCTTTTTTAAAGGATACAAAATGTTTTAAAATATTACGTCTTTCAATTCTGCAGGAAACCTGGCCCAATCGGCTTCGAGGACATACAGTACATGTGTGAGTGGTTCTGCTGAGGACATTCATGCGGTGGTGACCAGGGCTGATGTGCCTGTTGTTAAATGAGGCGTTCAGGGACTGATTGGAGAACGGGTTACAGCCCACTTTTGTGTCAGTGGTTCATTGGGGGTGCGTCTTTCCTGTATAACATCATATGTGATGATGCTAGAGCAAAGCCTGTAACATCATTAACTGTACGGCTGTGTAGTGAAGAAACAAGTCAGCCCAGAGCCCAAATACCCGGCGCGCCTCAGGTGTTTGGGACAAATGCCTGGATGAAAAAGCGAAGCGACAAGATGAGAGAGAGAGAATCGAATGAGGCAAAGAGAGAGAGAGAGAGAAAAGAGCAGGAGAGGCTGAGAGATGCCTTCAGGTAGCGTGTTCCTCACCCTGCAGGAGAGAGGCAGCAATTAGGAGTGTGTGTGTGTGTGTGTGTGTGTGTGTGTGTGTGTGTGTGTGTGTGTGTGTGTGTGTGTGTGTGTGTGTACCTCGTGAAAGCAGCAGGATTTTGGAGGTTTCTGAAATGCAGGAATCATCCACCTATGTTTCATCATCATCACACACACACACACACACACACACACACACACACACACACACACACACACACACACACACACACACACACACACACACACGTCCAGCTGGGCCTCGTTGCTCAGGCATCCGCATCCGATTGATTGTTTAACACGAGCAACCTGCTGCTGTGGCATTTTAAGGAAAACACAGCATCTAAACAAAGAGGACCTCCAGGAAAATAACACACGCAGCGTCTCGCTGGCAGATCCGTCCTGGACTGTGCAGCAGATGAGCCGTGTGAAGGCTGGACGTGGATCTGCAGGCGACCTCTGCACACGGGACCTGCTCAGACTCTCTGCAGGGAGCGCAGCAGCGCAGGAAGGCGCCGTTTGGGTTAAAGTGGCAGCTCCTCCTCACTCGCGTGCACTTGAACTCTGCAGGATGCTAAATGTGGGTTCTATTTTCAAGGAGTGTGTAATCACTGAGCACACGCTGTCTGTCTGAGCTCAGATCCGCAGACGCACGGCTCTAATCCGTGTTGTCGTGTCGTCATCTATTAAAAATAAGTCTGAGACTTTTGAGTGTCGGCCTTTTACAAATGTCATAAGCGTCACTCACGGGTTCTGACCCGGCGCTGAGCATTCAGACCTGAATAATGGCTCTGCTCTGCGCGTAGCTGTCCTTTAATCGCTGTTTGACTGAAGCCGATGCTGTTTGGCTGCTTCTAATATTCAATAATTGAATACGATCCGAGCCAGAGCTCAGCCTTCACCTCCACCAGCCTCCGCTCAGCTGGGTCCCTTCACTGACTGGACTCTGGCCTCAGGCTCGGCCTTCATTAACCGAGCGCCGGGACTCGAGCGGCTCTGAGGGAGGAACGGTCGCGATGTGCCGTCTCACGAGAGGCTGGAGTCTCTGCAGGTCTGTGATCGAGGTCTCTGTGGCTCATTTTAGCATCATGTTGTAGATCATCACTGCATCGTTCCAGGTTCTCATGGCTGTTGTTTTGCTGTTGTCGCTCGCTCTCTCTCTCTCTCTCTCAGCTGGTGTCACTTGCTAATTAGGTCAGGCCGTCCCTGCCTCACACACCTGCAGCTCATCAGGCTCCCTCACTCTCACTTCCTGCTGCTTGTTTTATCTCCTCCCATGTCCTGCGTCCTTGTTTTCCGTGTCTGTTTCTGACTCCTGGGGTTCGTTTGCCACGTGATCATCTTCTGTCTTTGCGTCGCTGAGGCTTTTTGTTTCAATGAAGTCCTGCTCCAGTGACAGTTCGGCCCCGCTGATGGTCACGGCTCTAAAATGGCGCCTTCCTCCCAGCGGGAGTGTGACATCTGCGTCTGCGACACCTGAGATCCGTGTGGATGCAGTTATTACAGAGGCTGATGTAACCGCTGGTCACTTTCCCACAGGCAGACGCTCCGCATTCAGCCACTGATGCTGAGCTCTGACCTCTCAACTGCTGCTCCACCGCTCGAACGGCGTCCTATTCAAATGCCAACGTGACGCAGGTCTGTTTTAATTCAGAAGCCTGTTTGCATGAAGCCGAGTCTTCGCTCGGAGCCGGTCACACGCCTCCGGTGGCCGCTTCCAGCACAGTCAGGCTGCTTCGCACTAACTGTGTCAGATGTTCCCCCAAGGGCTGAGACCTGAATCACTGGAAAGTGAGACCATGAACGAGACGGGGAGTAAGAACGAGTCTCTGTAGCAGCGTTTCATCTGCAGTTGTTTAATTATTGGAGGACTAACCTCCAGATGTTGAACCTCAGACGCAGCTTTGCCTCGAAATCTTCCAACCAGCACAAACAATGAAGCGCAGATGTGACGTCGTTGAACCGGACCAGAGCCTCGCGTTTTCATTCAATGTGCATGTAAATGACTTGAGACAACAAAATTCCCCCCAAACAAAGCAGCTGACAGATTCTCCCCGGTTCCAGGGTCAAACTCATGAAAAACACAAAAGGCAGGAAGAAAATAATGTGCTACTGAAGGTGTGAGAGAATCAAATCATACACGAGGAGTAAACAGCGGCTCCACACAAGCAGACGTGTGTGTTGTAGGATTTAAAGATAAAGACGCTGTCGGAGCTGTTCACACACAGATTTATGTATCCACATAACCACTAATGTAATATTTATGAAGACATGAATGTGCTGACAAGTCAGGGTGTGAAGCATCTCCTGCAAAACAAGCGCTCGAGCTGATCCTCCAGAATAAATCATCACCTGGAAATGCTGCTTTCTCTGTCTGTCTGTCTGTTTGTCCCTGTCCTCGTGTCCGTTGAAGTCCACCAACCTTCTAGTGCAGATGTCGCCTGAAGCTCAGAACGGATCACAAACCAAAGCACCGGATCCACATCGCGAAGATAACTGCAGCTGTTTGAATTCAACAAATGTCACCGACCTTCAGAAAATGAGACCAACACCTGCTCTCTTCTACCTGTGATCTGCATCTTGTTTTCTCCACTCGCAGCATTTGTGTGTGTGTGTGTGTGTGTGTGTGTGTGTGTGTGTGTGTGTGTGTGTGTGTGTGTGTGTGTGTGTGTGTGTGTGTGTGTGTGTGTGTGTGTGATAATGAATAATGCAGGCAGATAAGGAGGCGACATGAGGTGACTTGGGGGTTTAAGGAGGTGATGTCACTACATCCAGCCTTTAGCCTCAAAGCGCGAGGCTGACGGAGAGGAAGGACTTGTAGATAAAGAGAAATGTGAGAGGTTGAGGTAAGAACGTATAAAGGGAGGTGAGGAGATAAAGGCACGGAGGTGGTGCTGAGCGGAGCCATTAGGGGAGACGTTTCTACATTATCCCCATTAGTTATGGCTGCTGTCCAGCTGTAAATATACAGCCTCCCTCAGATGTGATGCATTAGAGACCGGGGGGGGTTTAAGACGTCAGGAAAGTGAGGACTCGTCACCTGATGTTGAATCTGTCATTTAAGTGTGTGTTTGAATGATCAACACATTGAGGGACGCGTGGTTTGAGACGGTTTGAGCAGACTCACATCACTGCAGACGTGTGGAGGCTGTGAACCAGGTTGAGGGCAATGAATACGTTCTCATCTTAATACTGTTCAACAAGCGACGCAGCTGCACCTGCAGTCTCACTGGAGTGTCGTTAATTTACACACATGGACCAAGACATAAAGTAAAGCCCTGCACTCAGTTTTAAAGAGACCTCCAGACCTGTATGCGATGAACAGCGTCACGTTGAAGTTGGAATGGACTTCATCAAGTGAGAATCTCTGAATCCTCTCTGTCTGAGTTACTGGTGCTGCAGCGTTGGACTGCACACAGAACAGTGTTAGCAGTGTTTAAAGGATCACCTGTTGATGTGGACACTGTGGAAGTAATGCTGCTGTCACTGCTCTGTCAAAATAGCACAGGAATTGATGTGATCGTTCCCCTGAAGCATCTGTGGAGGAGAACAGGGACCGGTGATGGAGGATGGACGATGTGACGGACGGCTGCTGTGATGAGCTCTGTCGCATTAACTTTCAATTGCTTCTCATCTGATGTTTCATCTTTTTCTAATTGGCTCTGCAGCAGATTAAGACCAGCTCCAGCTCTCGTTTAAATACAGCCACAGACTCGTCTACACAGACTCAGGCCTCACTGTGTGGACGTCTACCAGCACCCGTGCTGTTGTCTCTAGTCCCCGGCTTCTCCACAACAGGAAGTCAGGACTCTCACATACGTAACGTCAGCGCTCAGAGCTTCTCAGTGTCTGAGATGATCTCCAGCTGGCGACTGAGGCTGTGCCGGATGTCAATAGACACGAGCCGTGAGAGTCAATACCGGAACTAAAGCCTGTTCTCAAAGTTTAAGCTAAATCACCTCCAGACTTTCACTTGTAGCTGCTGAAAGTGTTTCAACCTAATTAAACCTAAAGCGAGAGCCAAAAATCTGCTTTCATTCTGCGTCTGAACCTGCACTGTTTTAAAATCCATTCAGTGGGTGTTTGTGGGAAGACGTCACAATCTCAGACGTTGCTTTAGCAACAATCTGCATGAGCTCCAGAAGCACATCCCACTGCACAGATTGAAGTCACCGTTCAGTGGCCAGAGGTGGAGGGCAGCCCCTCAGCGTGAGCAGGTCAATGCCAGCTTCTCCACCTGCTCCTCGTGGTCCAGATGTCCACTGGCAGTTAAAGGGGAGCGTCCTGTCTCCCTGCGTGACCGAGCTCAGAGGATGAATTCCTCACATTGACGCCTGCAGACATTTTACTATTTGTTTATTCAAGAGTTGCTTATTTGATGTCAAGTGTGAACCCTTTGAAAGACCTCATTGTGACTGTGCTCACCTCTCACACGTCTCAGACGAGCTTTGGAAGATGAGGTTGAGTCTGTAACTTCCTGCTCAGTGCCTCTGAAGTCGTCGTCATACACGGCCCCTGTTCTCAACACAGATTGAGCTGAATCCTGCGAACATCTTCTCCCTTTTGTGTCTGAATGGGTCATTTGCCGCACTCATTGGCAAGAAATGAATCCATCTGCTGTCTGGCTGAGGGATTTCAAGGCTGCTGAGGCCAGTTGTTTTCTTTCCTGGGTGACGCTGAGCGCAGGTTAAAAAAGATAAAGATGCTCTTATGACGATTAAAGAAATAATCGTGAACCCGTTTACACGACGAGGGACTGCCATCAGCTGGACTGTGTGATCTGTCGTCACAGATGCTGTGGTGCATCAGGCTGAAAGTCCATGTCACACTTTCTGGTCTGAGCCGGAGCGTTCGACGCTGTCGCCTTGGCTTTGGCCCCAGAGCAAGAACAACAGCGAACAGACAGTTGAGCGTAGAATAAATCTGCCATAAAGAAACATCTTTGGTCGGCGCTAAATGATTGGAAGCATTAAATACTCAGACAGACGGAGCATTGAAATCCATAATTGCAGCCCATACTAAGCATTATTTTAGAAAAAAAACGTTTAATTGAGCTTTAATCAGTTGTGAAATGGATTTAAAATAATTAAATCAATAAATGCTAATGAATGCGTTCGTGTTCATGTTGCCAGCTTTTTCATATCAGTGGTGCCAGAAAGACAAATTTACAATGTGAATTATTTCCATAAAAGTCAAATATTTGCTTCCTGCACCACAGGCCATGAATATTTCAGGCACATTAGTCATTTTTAGCATTAAGAAATATTGTATTTACTTTAAAACGTGAGCATTTTATTATTATCATGTTCTTTGAGTGGAGGAAACCGACAGAAGTAGAAACATGATGCTGCGTCGTAAAACCCGTATGAAACCACAGATGGAGAAATCCAGACAGAGATGGAGACGCAGACACCGTCGGCTAAATCATTAAGACCCGAGTTATAAAAGTTGATAATTAAAGACAGGTCTCAGGGGACGGAGGAGATAATTGGCTTTTTCAGCCACGACACTTTGACCCACTTAATATCAATAACTTAATAAGGCCTCGAGTCAGACGGAGAAATCACACAGTAACATCTTTCTTAGGACTTTCATTAATAGGTGTGTGTGTGTGTGTGTGTGTGTGTGTGTGTGTGTGTGTGTGTGTGTGGTGTGTGTGTGTGTGTGTGTGTGTGTGTGTGTGTGTTATACATTGAGCTTATTCTGCTCACACCTTGATTTGCTGCAACATTATTGTTAAATATGTCGCTGTATCTTATGTTTAGTTCATTTCTCTCTCACTTCAGGCACAGAATCACTAAAACCTACAGTAAAAGAAGCAGGTTTTATGCAGGGACAACTGTCAGATTCTTGGCTTAGTCACTTTGAGTAAAGTCATTGGACTAAAGACGGATCCGGTCCAGACATGGAGAGGCTTCAGGCTTATGACCGGGCCGAGGCCGGGCTCCTCCAGGATCAGCGTGACCTCTGCCCACGAGCGGCGCCGCAGGAACCGCCCCTCAGGATCAGAAGCAGCCGCAGAACAGCGCAGAGGTTCTGCTGCAGGTTCTGCTGCTCTCTCACTGTGGAACCTGTCTGCTTTGCGCAGCCGCACCCACTCTGACTCCAGACGCTTCCTTTTCATTCTTTTCTTCACTATCGTGTGAAACATTCTGCTCATTCTGTTCTTCACATCCTGTCAGCGATGCCCTTCTACATCCAGACACAATGTGGAATAATCAGACTGGGATCCTGCGGGTCTGAAGGGTTCACATCATTTTAAAGTCCAGTGGATGAAGCATCAATCAGATCAAAGGAGGCTTCTGTGTATTTGGTGTTTGTGTTCAGGTCAGGGCTGCGTTGTATTTTTAGCACCAGCGGGCGGCCATCAATAATCCCAGCGTTTTCAGCCGTTTTCAGCCGTTTTCAGCCGTTTATCACCCGCCGTCCCCTCGTTTGTCCTCACGCGTTCTCCAGCTCAGACAGCCTCCACTTAAGCACACGTCGGCCTGTCCCTTCGTGGCCACGCGCCCCCTGTGGAGACGCGAGTGAGGACGGAGCAGCCGGTGCAGAGGAGAGCGGAGGCGCCCGCGCTGTTTGAACATCGCTCTGTGAAATAACAAGAGTGGATTCATTGTTTTCATCAATATTTCACCTCTCTGACCTCAGAGCGCATCTGTAACAAGACAGAGGAGGTTTACAGATTTACTGATGCTGCAGAAACACAGGCTGAGAGCAGGCAGCGCTGGACAGGGGGGTCCAGCAGAACCCACCTCTGAGACACGGACGCAGCAGAACCCACCTCTGAGACACGGACGCAGCAGAACCCACCTCTGAGACCTGGACCAGCAGAACCCACCTCTGAGACACTGATCCAGTAGAACCCACCTCTGAGACACTGATCCAGCAGAACCCACCTCTGAGACACGGACGCAGCAGAACCCACCTCTGAGACCTGGACCCAGCAGAACCCACCTCTGAGACCTGGACCCAGCAGAACCCAACTCTGAGACACCGACCCAGCAGAACTCACCTCTGAGACACCGACCCAGCAGAACCCACCTCTGAGACACGGACCCAGCAGAACCCACCTCTGAGACACGGACCCAGCAGAACCCAACTCTGAGACACGGACGCAGCAGAACCCAACTCTGAGACACTGATCCAGTAGAACCCACCTCTGA
Source organism: Betta splendens (assembly GCF_900634795.4). NCBI lineage: Eukaryota > Metazoa > Chordata > Actinopteri > Anabantiformes > Osphronemidae > Betta > Betta splendens. The sequence goes on from NC_040895.2 coordinate 17,457,538, forward strand.
GACCTGGACCCAGCAGAACCCACCTCTGAGACCTGGACCCAGCAGAACCCACCTCTGAGACACGGACGCAGCAGAACCCACCTCTGAGACACGGACGCAGCAGAACCCACCTCTGAGACCTGGACCCAGCAGAACCCACCTCTGAGACACCGACCCAGCAGAACCCACCTCTGAGACCTGGACCCAGCAGAACCCACCTCTGAGACACCGACCCAGCAGAACCCACCTCTGAGACACGGACGCAGCAGAACCCACCTCTGAGACACCGACCCAGCAGAACCCACCTCTGAGACACTGATCCAGCAGAACCCACCTCTGAGACCTGGACCCAGCAGAACCCACCTCTGAGACCTGGACCCAGCAGAACCCAACTCTGAGACACTGATCCAGCAGAACCCACCTCTGAGACCTGGACCCAGCAGAACCCACCTCTGAGACACTGATCCAGCAGAACCCAACTCTGAGACACCGACCCAGCAGAACCCAACTCTGAGACACCGACCCAGCAGAACCCACCTCTGAGACACCGACCCAGCAGAACCCACCTCTGAGACCTGGACCCAGCAGAACCCACCTCTGAGACACTGATCCAGCAGAACCCACCTCTGAGACACCGACCCAGCAGAACCCACCTCTGAGACACTGATCCAGTAGAACCCACCTCTGAGACACTGATCCAGCAGAACCCACCTCTGAGACACGGACCCAGCAGAACCCACCTCTGAGACACCGACGCAGCAGAACCCACCTCTGAGACCTGGACCCAGCAGAACCCACCTCTGAGACCTGGACCCAGCAGAACCCACCTCTGAGACACCGACCCAGCAGAACCCACCTCTGAGACCTGGACCCAGCAGAACCCACCTCTGAGACACCGACCCAGCAGAACCCACCTCTGAGACACTGATCCAGCAGAACCCACCTCTGAGACCTGGACCCAGCAGAACCCACCTCTGAGACCTGGACCCAGCAGAACCCAACTCTGAGACACCGACCCAGCAGAACTCACCTCTGAGACACTGATCCAGCAGAACCCACCTCTGAGACACTGATCCAGCAGAACCCACCTCTGAGACACGGACGCAGCAGAACCCACCTCTGAGACACTGATCCAGCAGAACCCACCTCTGAGACCTGGACCCAGCAGAACCCACCTCTGAGACACCGACCCAGCAGAACCCACCTCTGAGACACTGATCCAGTAGAACCCACCTCTGAGACACTGATCCAGCAGAACCCACCTCTGAGACACGGACGCAGCAGAACCCACCTCTGAGACACCGACCCAGCAGAACCCACCTCTGAGACCTGGACCCAGCAGAACCCACCTCTGAGACCTGGACCCAGCAGAACCCAACTCTGAGACACTGATCCAGCAGAACCCACCTCTGAGACCTGGACCCAGCAGAACCCACCTCTGAGACACTGATCCAGCAGAACCCAACTCTGAGACACCGACCCAGCAGAACCCAACTCTGAGACACCGACCCAGCAGAACCCACCTCTGAGACACCGACCCAGCAGAACTCACCTCTGAGACACGGACCCAGCAGAACCCACCTTTGAGACACGGACCCAGCAGAACCCACCTCTGAGACACTGATCCAGCAGAACCCAACTCTGAGACACTGATCCAGTAGAACCCACCTCTGAGACCTGGACCCAGCAGAACCCACCTCTGAGACAGGGACGCAGCAGAACCCACCTCTGAGACACTGATCCAGCAGAACCCACCTCTGAGACACGGGCGCAGCAGAACCCACCTCTGAGACACGGACGCAGCAGAACCCACCTCTGAGACACCGACCCAGCAGAACCCACCTCTGAAACACCGACCCAGCAGAACCCACCTCTGAGACACGGACGCAGCAGAACCCACCTCTGAGACACCGACCCAGCAGAACCCACCTCTGAGACACTGATCCAGCAGAACCCACCTCTGAGACCTGGACCCAGCAGAACCCACCTCTGAGACACCGACCCAGCAGAACCCAACTCTGAGACACCGACCCAGCAGAACCCACCTCTGAGACACCGACCCAGCAGAACCCACCTCTGAGACCTGGACCCAGCAGAACCCACCTCTGAGACACGGACCCAGCAGAACCCACCTCTGAGACACTGATCCAGTAGAACCCACCTCTGAGACACTGATCCAGCAGAACCCACCTCTGAGACACGGACCCAGCAGAACCCACCTCTGAGACACTGACCCAGCAGAACCCACCTCTGAGACACTGATCCAGTAGAACCCACCTCTGAGACACTGATCCAGCAGAACCCACCTCTGAGACACGGACGCAGCAGAACCCACCTCTGAGACACCGACCCAGCAGAACCCACCTCTGAGACACTGATCCAGCAGAACCCAACTCTGAGACACGGGCGCAGCACAACCCACCTCTGAGACACTGATCCAGTAGAACCCACCTCTGAGACACTGATCCAGTAGAACCCACCTCTGAGACACCGACCCAGCAGAACCCACCTCTGAGACACCGACCCAGCAGAACCCAACTCTGAGACACGGGCGCAGCACAACCCACCTCTGAGACACGGACGCAGCAGAACCCACCTCTGAGACACTGATCCAGCAGAACCCACCTCTGAGACACGGACGCAGCAGAACCCACCTCTGAGACACTGATCCAGCAGAACCCACCTCTGAGACACTGATCCAGCAGAACCCACCTCTGAGACCTGGACCCAGCAGAACCCACCTCTGAGACACTGATCCAGCAGAACCCACCTCTGAGACACGGACGCAGCAGAACCCACCTCTGAGACACTGATCCAGCAGAACCCACCTCTGAGACACTGATCCAGCAGAACCCACCTCTGAGACACAGACGCAGCAGAACCCACCTCTGAGACCTGAACCCAGCAGAACCACCTCTGAGACACGGACCCAGCAGAACCCAACTCTGAGACACCGACCCAGCAGAACCCACCTCTGAGACACTGATCCAGCAGAACCCACCTCTGAGACACTGATCCAGCAGAACCCACCTCTGAGACACGGACGCAGCAGAACCCACCTCTGAGACACTGATCCAGCAGAACCCACCTCTGAGACCTGGACCCAGCAGAACCCACCTCTGAGACACTGATCCAGCAGAACCCAACTCTGAGACACGGACCCAGCAGAACCCAACTCTGAGACACCGACCCAGCAGAACCCACCTCTGAGACACCGACCCAGCAGAACCCACCTCTGAGACACTGATCCAGTAGAACCCACCTCTGAGACACGGACGCAGCAGAACCCACCTCTGAGACACTGATCCAGCAGAACCCACCTCTGAGACACCGACCCAGCAGAACCCACCTCTGAGACACAGACGCAGCAGAACCCACCTCTGAGACCTGGACCCAGCAGAACCCACCTCTGAGACCTGGACCCAGCAGAACCACCTCTGAGACACCGACCCAGCAGAACCCACCTCTGAGACACTGATCCAGCAGAACCCAACTCTGAGACACGGACCCAGCAGAACCCAACTCTGAGACACCGACCCAGCAGAACCCACCTCTGAGACACGGACGCAGCAGAACCCACCTCTGAGACACTGATCCAGCAGAACCCACCTCTGAGACACGGACCCAGCAGAACCCACCTCTGAGACACGGACGCATCAGAACCCACCTCTGAGACACTGATCCAGCAGAACCCACCTCTGAGACACTGATCCAGCAGAACCCACCTCTGAGACCTGGACCCAGCAGAACCCACCTCTGAGACACTGATCCAGCAGAACCCACCTCTGAGACCTGGACCCAGCAGAACCCACCTCTGAGACACGGACGCATCAGAACCCACCTCTGAGACACGGACCCAGCAGAACCCACCTCTGAGACACTGATCCAGCAGAACCCACCTCTGAGACACTGATCCAGCAGAACCCACCTCTGAGACACGGACGCAGCAGAACCCACCTCTGAGACACTGATCAAGCAGAACCCACCTCTGAGACCTGGACCCAGCAGAACCCACCTCTGAGACACTGATCCAGCAGAACCCAACTCTGAGACACGGACCCAGCAGAACCCAACTCTGAGACACTGATCCAGCAGAACCCAACTCTGAAACACGGACCCAGCAGAACCCAACTCTGAGACACGGACCCAGCAGAACCCACCTCTGAGACACGGACCCAGCAGAACCCACCTCTGAGACACGGACCCAGCAGAACCCACATCTGAGACACGGACCCAGTGGAGGCCAAGGGGAACCGAGAACAGAGAACGTCACCCACATGAAGCTCACGTTTATCACCAATAGGAGAAACATCTGCTCTCTCCTCAGGAGGTTGGATTTAATTGTGAGCTGCCTCTTCAGAAAGTGCAGAGCAGGTAGATAAAGCATGAAAATGACAACTTCCTCCTTTGAATTGGAGACCTTGTGTTTTAAAGTAGCAGCTTCCAACAACGCCTCCGCGACACATCACTGCTGTTTGTACAGTGTGTTTGTGGAGGTTGCCTCTGTTTGTGCCTTTGGCAAATGCGTTGTGAGCTGCAGAACGGAGCGAGTTTGAGCTTTAATTCTCCTCTGGTTCCGTCAGAACCAGCGTCATTCAAACCGGGCTTTTCTCCAGCACACGCCGATGCACAAGGACCCGTCCAACCTGCCGACGTTTGGCAGCGGCCCCGTTTACCTCCGTGGCCTAACCGCTGGTGAACGGCTCAACCAGCAGCTGAATAGTTTCCATCCCAGAAGCCAAATGGGAAAAGGCTGAGGAGATTATGTCCAGTACATATTGTCCTGTAGGCCAAACACAGTGATGATGATGAGGAAAGGGTGCAGACCATGAAGGCTGAATGCCAAAGCTCAACAGATGAGAATGCATTAATAAACATGTGGGATGTGTCAGAATGAAGCAAAGAGAAAATTCATTGTTTGAGAAACTACAGATATCAGCGAATGAAGACATTTTTTTGTTGTTGTGGTTTTGACTCGTTGCTTTTTTTGGTGCTTGGTTTTCTTTCTTGTGTCTTGATGCTATAGAATAGTTCCTGCTTGTTTATATGCAAACACACAAACACACACACACACACACACACCCTCACCATCACTACTAAAGGCAGACGTCTAATCTTTGCTCTAATCTGAACCAAATCTCAACTCTAACCTCAGCCTTAAAATCACATCTTGACCCTTTAAAGTTGATAAAAAAGAAAAGGATTTTAGACCCCACTTTGATGTAACCGCAAGGACACACACAGACACGCACACACACACAAACACACACCCCTGTCCTTCCATGGAAGTGAGGGCCTCCATTGACATAAAGCGTCCCCTAATCCCCCTCCCCCATCACTACTAAAGGCAGACGTCTAACGTTTGCTCTAATCTGAACCAAAACTCAACTCTAACCTCAGCCTTAAAATCACATCTTGACCCTCAAAAGAACCTTTAAAGTTGATAAAAAAGAAACCACAAGGACACACACACACACACACACACACACACACATCCTTTGTGCTGCGGTGATAAATTATTAAAACTGTACAACGGGCATCACTGAAACTATTTGTAGGTGTGTGTGTGTGTGTGTGTGTGTGTGTGTGTGTGTGTGTGTGTGTGCTCAGATTAAACAAAAAGGAATCGGTGGAATCATTTGGGAGAGAGAGCAGAGCCGCCGCTGCTGCTGCTGATGATGATGATGAACAAGCATCATCACAACAGAGGTGAAAGAGGATTTTGCCTCCAAACCCAATGACTCGTGTTGAATCAGTGAACGGTGGCTCCTCCTTTTTCTATCGCACCATTTCAGATCTGCAGGTGAATGTGTCAGTGTGACATGAATGAGCCTGGTGATGGAGCCGAGCGACTCACCTCAGTCCAGTCTGATGGTGGAGACCAGTAAACACCCCAGAGCGAAGCCTTTATCTGCAGTGAACGCAGGAAACAAAGGACACACACAGAGAACGCTGCTATTATGTGTGTGTGTGTGGGCCACACACACACACACACACACACACACACACACACATGCTGATATCTAGGCCGTTCGCATCCCACAAATCTCTGAGTACAGTAAAGCGTGACCGGGCGACTCCGGAATTAAACACTGGCAATTCATCACAGCACTTTTCTCTCTCAGCCTCCGTCTCAGCCTCCGTCTCAGCCTCCATCTCCGTCTCAGCCTTCGTCTCAGCCTCCGTCTCCGTCTCAGCCTTCGTCTCAGCCTCCGTCTCCGTCTCAGCCTTCGTCTCAGCCTCCGTCTCCGTCTCAGCCTTCGTCTCAGCCTCCGTCTCCGTCTCAGCCTCCGTCTCCGTCTCAGCCTTCGTCTCAGCCTCCGTCTCAGCCTCCGTCTCCGTCTCAGCCTTCGTCTCAGCCTTCGTCTCAGCCTCCGTCTCCGTCTCAGCCTCGTAGATACGGCTCCGCCGCTGCTCTTTTGCTGCGATCTTCCTGTTTATTTCTAATCTGTGCTCGTCTCCACCTGCTCCTCCTCTGAGAGGTTATCGCAGGATTTGACCTGAAGTTGGGGTCAAGCTGCGAGGACATTATGTGGAAGCTCAAGGAAAAAGCAGCTTCTCCCACCTGTTCAGTCTCCAGCACCTGCTGACGTCTCACAGGCTCCTTTAATTAGCAGAGGTTTATTTAGAAAAAGCACAAAGGTTAAATGAACGTTTGAGAAACATCAACAGAAAAGAGCAAGTGTGAAAGGTAGAAAAATAAAAATGATTTAAATGAAAGTATAATTGAGTTGCTCTGTTCTTTAAGCAACAATCAAACACGGATGTAGGACAGAACCAGGTTCTATTGAGTCTGGACCTCCAGGGTCCCCAGTGTTCAGAACATCAGAGGATCGGGTTTTATAGCAGTCAGTTGAAGTCAGTTGCAGAGCGATTAACAGCCCGAACTGCAGCTGCTGCACCGGTGCTTGTCTCCGCACAGCCGTGGTCCGGCCGATCCGGCGGGTCCAGTAGGTCCAGTAGGTCCAGTGGGTCCAGCCTCTCCATGTTCCTGCTGTCAAACGCGCATGTGGAGACAACAGCGGCTCCTGGTCTGAACCACTGAGGAAGCTGCGCCACTGCGCCGGGCCGGGCCGGGCCGGGCCGGGACGAGACGGGCCCGGGAGAACCTCAGCTGCCCCTCCACCGCTTGGAGCCAGCGCTGTCGCCGTGAGGAGACGCTGCGGCGCCACTTCCTCCGCGGCTGTTGGTGAAAAAGTGGGAGTCGACCAGAGCTCCGGTCCCGTCGGGTTTTTGAGTGCTGCTTCAGTTTACGGTGAGACCCGGTGCCTCCTCTCTCACCTCGGGTCTGGACGAGCGGACGCGACCGGCGACGTTAGTAATGTTTCCACGTCCGCTCCCAAAAAGTCTGATTAGTCTCAAATAAGACTTTCTTACCGCTTTTTGGCCCAACTTGCATCATCGAGCGCGGGATTTCGGGGATGAATTAAACCTTCTACACAGAGAAGCAGCAGCTGCACTACGAATGCAGGGGGTGGCGGCGCTTCAAGTGTCTCCAGCTTCCGGCAGCTGTTGAGGCCCGCGGGTTCAGTGACAGGTGTTATGCTGCGATGCGTCATTCATCAGAACCAACCCACCGGGCCCAGGGGGCGGCACCGGACTCGAGCCCACCTGAAATATAGATCAGACCCCGCCCCGGTTTCCCCCCTCCTCCCCCTCACCTGCCCCCTCTGTTTGTTGGTTGCTCTGATTCACCAGGGATCGGGAAAATGTGGGTTTCTGTGACTTCTTTTTTGTGAAATCTTTATCATTCCTCCTGCTCCAACTCTACGTCCTCTTTGCTGCCGTGGCTTCTGTAACCAGGTGAATGATGGCGATCGGAGGAAGTCTCCCTGTGACATATGGAACGTTTGGGACCGTCATTAGGACTTTAACCTCCTGCTGCTGACGTGTGTGTGTGTGTGTGTGTGTGTGTGTGTGTGTGTGTGTGTGTGTGTGTGTGTGTGTGTGTGTGTGTGTGTGTGTGTGTGTGTGTGTGTGTGTGCGTGCGTGTGTGTGTGTGCGTGCGTGTGCGTCTTTGTGCATGCTTGTGCGGGTGCTTGTGTGTGCGTGTCTCTGTGCATGCGTGCGTGAGCCGCCCTCGCCGTCAGACGACACCCTGCCGTCCTCTGACGTCCCCATACATCACTCAGGCCTGATCTCACCACCTCCTCCCTCCCCCGCACACGCGCAGGTGGAGGGAGGCCGAGCAGAGTCAGGAATCATGCAGTTTAATTAATTACCATCTAAAAGTGACCAAGGTCAGAGCGGTGCTGGGCTGGACGGCGCTCCGGAGGTTAAGGCCTCTGCAAAGCTGTCATCTGTCTGAGAAGGTGAAGCCCACTGTTGAACACAGCTGCAGCGTCTCCATCTGGGCTTCAGCGTTTGTGGAGCAGCGTTTGGTCGTATTCGTCCGGTTCTGCGTCCGTGATGAAGTGAACAAAGCGTGATGTATTGATTTTTGGATTGCGTGGTCACTTTTGTTTTGCCGAGTTGTTAAGAGTCTTTTGCGGCCTCTTCAGCGGAGCCATTATTTGATTCTGAGAAAAACCCCCGTTGCTTCGAATAATAACCCTGAGTCTGACAGCTTCACTTAGTTCTGACGCCGTGTTTTCCTTTGTCACAGTTCTAGAACAGAAGGAATGTGCTGCTGGAAACCTGAGACACAAGATCAGCGGCTGCGACCCGATTTACTCATAGTTGATCTCATCCACCTGATGTCAGTTGTGCGTCAGTCAATAGTGTGAAACCTCCTGTAGTAAGAACTTGACGTGAAAGGGTTTTCTCTCATATCACAGCCTGCACCACTGTGTTGACTTCCATCGAGCTCACCAGCACCTTTGCACTTATTACTCATCAGTTTCACCCCTCAAAGCCAACGATGCTTCAGTCTGGTGACAATTGAGGCACAGACACACACACACACACACACACACACACACACACACACAGGCACAGGCACACACACACACACAGCCCTGTGGGAGCATGTGCTCGGATTAATTAACGTGTCACAGAGCGTCTGGGGTCAGGAAGTTCCTTGACTCCAGGAACGTAATAGCTCCATTTGTGTGTCATCGTTTCAAAAATCCTAAAGTTGCTAAAATAGACCTGAAAACTGAATTCATTTGCAAATAATACTGAAATGATGCCTGAGTGTGACTGTGAGGCACTCAGACCGATGCATTTACCGAGATGTGATTTTCTTGGGCGCACATGAAAAGAGATGCGGAGACAAAGTGAGACCGAGCAAGTTACCAAAGAAGAAAACACGTAAAAGCGGACTTTAAACCAGTCCTGTGGAGATAATTAGAGACGGGAACAGAGAAACCCGAGCCAGACTGAAAGCAGGGTTCTGTCGGGGCGGGCCTGGCGCTGTACCCACGGAGCCAGCGAGGATGTCTGTGATGTTCCCCAGTCGGAGGCTCCTCTAATGCCTCGGGAGTTTAAATAAAGCCGACCTCGGAGGATCCTGGGAGTCTGTCTTGAGGTTTTTACAGAAAGAGTGCCAGGCAGTAAAATCTAATTATTATCTTCGATTTAACAAGGTCACAGCACTATTCTTGGGTATGAAAGAGTTTGAAAAGTCAAACACTGCGGCACCGTGCACAATTTAATTCCATTTTCCTTTGTGCTGTTCTGTCTTGTCAAGTTGCAGTGGCACGAATTAACATCTCCAGATGAACTTTTCCCTTTTATTCCCATTTATTTGACCTCAGCATCTCGTCTCCGGCAGAGCACTGGTCTAAATGGCAGCATAACAGAAGCATAAAGGACCCACAAACACATTAAATGCACAAGCAAACACTAAAACCGCAGATAAAAAGCACATTTAGTCCTTGAAATGTCGTCAGATTAGCATAATAGATTTATTCCACGCAGGCAGAAAAGCTCTGCACACCTGGACGAGGCACAAACGGGACCTGAGAGGCTGCAGGTTAAGGATGCGTCAGACACCAAGCGCTGCTTATGGAGCAGTCACAACTTAAACACACTAATCTGTCTGTGGAGGTCAAACCTGCATTTCTTTCTTTTCTTCATGCAGAACTTATAAACACCTGAGAACCTGAACCCAGCGTGAGCTTCATCATGACTCTACTGAAACATCAGTCATTTATAACTGATAAACTGTTCTAGTTGTAAAGTTGTAGATAGTAAAAAGCGGGGCAAATTTAAATTTAAACCTGTAGACGACTGAGACTGAGCAAGGCTTCGATCTCAGGCCTCCAGTAACCGAGCAGTTTGATCTGCTTTGCTTCTCAATCTATCGCGTCTCCTTCCGCCTCCTGTTCACTGGAAGAAAGCTCAGCGGTGCGAAAGACAAACAGGAGCACTCACACACTCTGTGGACCTGTGGGAGCGAGGACGGGGTTAGCGTGTGTGTGTGTGTGTGTGTGTGTGTGTGTGTGTGTGTGTGTATGTGTGTGTGTGTGTGTGTGTGTGTGTGTGTGCGTGTGTGTGTGTGTGTGTGCGTGCGTGCGTGCGTGCGTGCGTGCGTGCGTGTGTGTGTTTCTTGTTCATATTCTGTTTGTGTGCATGTGAGGGAGAGGTCAGTGTAAATACATGGCAGGCTGTGCATCGTGTCAAGGTCACGCAGCGAATGCAGCTGGGAAGAGATGGATGGAAGAAGGAAAGGAGCCAAGGGACGCGTGGTGACCTGCTGGAGCCTATGGACGGAGGACGGCTGCCACGTTGGCTTACATCAGCACACACACACACACACACACACACACACACACACAACTTCCACTTCCTCCATCTTATCACTGCTTCTGTTTTTAACCCACAGACTTCATCAAACGAGATGAGGGCGATTTGATATGATGCGGTTCTGATGGCGCGTTAATGCTAAAGCTGGAAGCTGCCGTTTGCTGGGTGACACAGAGAGGACTTAGCAGCACGTGAAGGATGGTGTGAGGACAGACGAGCGGAGGGGAAGTGGAGGGAACATATTGACTCTGTCCCTCAGTGTGCTTCATCACACTGTATGAGCGATGAAAGCAGGCTGTGGGTGTAACCCGGTCCTGAGGCTGGATCCATCACCTGCACCAGGACGCAGCCTCATTCGTTGTCACTCACGTCAACAACAGGTGAATCTGCTCCCACTCTGTTTAACTTCAAATCTCTGCTTCACCGCACATTGAACGCTGAAGCCCCTTGTGTTTTCGTCGGGAACGTCCGCGTCATCAACGACCCCTCACAGTAAATATTTGCCTGTGCTGCTCATGTTGTGACAGGTAATTTTAATCTACATAATTCAATACTGTACATATTTGTCTGACGCTGCAGTTCTGGCCTTAATCAGAGGCCGGATGTCTGACAGTGGCTGCACACAGGCCGGTGACCTTCTGTTTACGGCTCAGACGCGCTGCCTGCTGCAAACGCAAATGCCTTTTAATGGACTTACACGTAATCAGCGGCTGCAGAAAACCTGCTGATGGTGAGCGTTAACGGCGTGACGCCATAATGAGTGAGAGCAGGTCAAAGGAGCGTCCGCGGGTTTAAGCTTCCAAAGCAGCTCTGTCCTTTTAACCTTTAATTGATGAGTGTTGGAGCCTGTTCTGTCATCAAATCCTCAATTATGAGGAGTCCACTGCCGAACTCAGTGGATGTTTGCAGCCTGTGACTGACGGCTACAGCGGTAAAGTACTATTTCATGAACTGAGCCCCAGATGCATCATCTCATAACAGTCACAGACCTGATGTGAATCTCAACTGACTTCCTCCATGAGTGACTGAGCCGTGTGAGGACGATGCGGTGCCGTACAGAGCAAACCCCACTCTGGGACATTGTTCACAGGCAGAAATGTGCCTGCAGGTCATCACAAAGGCAGCGCTGGCGCCGGCCTGCGTGTTCAGGCTCAGAACACAGAGGAAAATGGGAACTGCAGCTTGTTTGTGGCTCCGCTCGCCTCGAATGCATCAACGTGACACGGACTCTACCTCAGCTGTGAGACAAAGGTCACGCTGTGGGATGAAAGAGGAGGCCACACATGGAGCCGAGTCGCCTGTTTTCACTTCATTACAGCTCTGTTTGTTTGACGGCGCCGCCGTTCGCTGCCAGGTGATTATAATACATGGAGCTTAACATCACGGCGTCAGTCTCACGCTTCCCGCTGCTTCCTGGTTCAGGCTGGAAAAGGCTCTAACAGGTGAAGGAAGGATTTAAGGTGCTTTCATGTGGAGGAATGGAGGACGCTGAGGAAAGCGCAGGCGTCGATAGTTAAGCTGCAGGTCCTTCGTCAGTGGAGGCTTCACAAACTCACCGGCTGCAGGTTTCATGGATGTTCCTCATTATTGAAGCCTGCCGTTTCCTGCTCGTTGCTCCTCAGATTCATTAGATGATGAACGAGGCATCGGACGTTGTGACTGCTTTGTGTCTGGTAACATGTTACTGTGTTCGCGTCATCAGTCTGTCAGGTGCTGCGTTCAGGAACATCGCGTCCTGCCAGCGTCGCCTTGTTGACGCCATCTTTAAAGACGTTCAGCTCCGCGTTGTTCGTTTGATGATGAACCCTGGGTCTGTCCTGCTGCGTCCGAGGCCTGAGGGCAGATGTACAGTAAAAACAGAGCAGGTGCCCATGAGTGCTGTGTCGGTAAGAAAAGTCTGCTGCTACAGAGGCAGGAGTCAGGGACACGTCCAGAGGCGAAAACCGCGGCCGTCCTCAACTCAGACAAAGTAGTGAAGGGGAAGCCTTCAAAGCTCCTGCAGATGGAACCTCCTCAGGTGACGGCACGCGGAGCTCCACCGTGCGGCCGCTCTAACGTGTGACACAGAAACAGCTGAGCTGCTGAGGCGTCAGCACTCAGGGAACGCGTGCCGGTCTGCAGGGCTGAAGGTGGCGGTGACAGTCGGAGCCTCAGGGCTTCATTTCCCTGACACAAAGTCGCTTTGCTGCTACAGTACAAGGTTGATGTGTGCAGTCGCAAACAAACACACACACACACACACACAAAATGGAGCGATTTTACACTCGTGGTGTTTAGTGTTAAGTAGAATCACAACAGAACCGTTTAACGTGAAAGACGTGTTGTTGTCTGTTGAGCATAAATTCACAAACAGACCCACAACCAAAGTCAATACGAGGTGTGCGTGCGCGCGTGCGCGCGTGCGCGCGTGCGTGTGTGTGTGTGTGTCTGCGTGCGTGTGTGTCTGTGAGTGTGTGTGTGAGTGTGTACAGTGCGTGTTTGCATGTCTCTCCTGCTCGACCTTAAGCGTCTGCACATACATACACACTCGTACACAAGGACGCAGCTGTGTTGTGGCCCACTTAAGTTAAACACTGACGTCATCCCTGTGTGTGTGTTGGAGCTCCCACAGTGACTCACACACCAGAACACAAACGGAGCGATCTCACTGGCACATGCACACACTTGTGTACCAAAAACCCATTTTCATTCCTTTCTATAATGTTTTAATCCTGCGTGTGTGTATCACACCCGCTCCACAGGCAGCTCCTCTTTTCCTCCTCTTTTCCTCCTCTTTTCCATCTTTCTTTCTTTATTCCCTCTCTCTTCCTCCCTCTCTCTCTTCTATAATTATTTCCACAACAATGATTGGGCCAGTTGATTAAAAAGAGTCTTGTGGGAGCTGTTTCCTGCCTAATGGCGTCTCTGTTGTACACAATGAGTACACACAGTGTGAAGGAACACGCAATAGGAAACACACACGATGCACAGCAACAAACACAGACACACACTCAAACACGACGAACAGCTAAACAACACACAACAACAAGAACTAGCTTTCATCCAGACACACAGTGTGTGTGTGTGTGTGTGTGTGTGTGTGTGTGTGTGTGTGTGTGTGTGTGTGTGTGTGTGTGTGTGTGTGTGTGTGTGTGTGTGTGTGTGTGTGTGTGTGTGGACTGAGGACGTGCTCCAGTCACTGCTCCAGGTCGAGTCACAGACGCAACCATAAGCCGAACATCGGACCTTCGATGGTCAACACACACCTATTTATCAGTGACACACAGCTTCACGCAGCTGATTTGACCCAGTAACTAACGGCCTGTAAATACTGTAATAATAAAATCAAGGCAGTAAAGGTCAGAGACTCGTCCCTTTGTGCCAACGCACACGCTCGCGTCCCTTTTACTATTTAAAGTGTAGTCTAGACGGCTGCCAACATATTCGCTTACGAGCCCATTTGTTTTCAGTAATTACACTAATATGCCAAAGTTAATGTGATAATGATTAATGGGTGTTAATGCACTGGAGGAACAATCCTGCAGTTTGGCTGGAGTCCCAGCAAGCGTTCGCTTGCTTCCTGAAGCGGTCTCAGTGATGTACATACATATAATGAGCTTTCTTCTTCTGCCTGCTCTGCTTCAGCTTCCTGTATAAGAGGCGATGCTTAAAATAAGACACCGGTTGCTCTTTCCCCTCCTCCGCCGGTTTATTAGCGCCCCCGTCTGTCTGCGTCTCTGCATCTTCCCCACAGACAGCTCCATCAGTACCGGGTGGAGGTGGAGGTGGCCCCCTGCTGAGTGACACATTTACTAGCACTTCTGAGCGGAGGAGAAGGAGGCGAGCGAGCGCTTTCTGCCTTCAGCTGCTTTTCAAGCTTTTCTGATTTCTTATTGTGTTCCTTGTCTTTTCCGCTTTCTTGCTTTCGCGGTGGCTGCTTGCTGATTTCTCGCTCCGCCGTTTTCCTCTTATCTTTATTTGTCTCTCTCTCCCCCTCACTCCTCCCTCGCTTTTATTTTCTCAAACACCCTGGGAGCCATCACTCTACTGTATGTAATGCTATACTTGCACTTCCTTCAGTCTGCAGCACTGCTGACTTACAAACTGTAAATCAGACTTCAACCTGCAGAGACGCCAAGGTTGCAGGAAGTAGGACAAAATGGGGGAAACACAAAGAGCAGATCAATAAAACAAAAAAGGCACGTAAAACATGGATGCTTCATTTATCACGAGGCGCTTAAAAACCGCTCCAGGGAGTGGAGTCCATGAGAAGGATCTGAGCAGACAGGATTGTGTGTGAATTTTACTAACAAAAAGCCACGCTTATTCCTCTGGAGTGTAAAAGAAGCAACGGCGGCGAAATGAGAAGTTTTTTGCCGCCTTAAAACTCTGTGTGTAGTCCTGACAGGACACCTTTAATTTACACACTATGTCCTTTAACCTCTGAGGCAACTTTTCACGTAACAACGGACGTGTGAGTCGACTTTGGAGTCAAACGTCTTCTTGCTCCATGCGTTTGAACTGCTTGGCATCCAGTCAGAGAAGGCGGATGAATGTGCTTGTCTTTACTGAGTCACGGCTGCAATAACTCGCTCCGTCTCTGGTCACTAAGTGTGTGATGCATCTTGAATAGCACCTCTTTTCTACTAATATTCCACCTACACCCTGAAAATATTTAAAGACCCTGAGACCCAAACAGCCCATTAATAATGCACTGTGAACCAAACAAATGGATGCTTGTATGAATATCAACCAGTCATTTATTCAGCTGGAGCTGTTTCCTCCTATGAAATGATAGGTTGCAGCTGGAGTTTGTTGTTTCACGGCTAAAGGCAGAATGGAGCTGGTGCAATGACCAGTGCTGCAGAGTGAACCTCAGCGTTATAAAATACAGGAGCGGTTGTGGCATGTGAACACACCGCAGTCCTACGAGCCTTCAGTTCCCAACGGCTCCTGCTTCTCGCGTCAGGTGTCGTATCTCGATGGCGTCCTCCTGTGGCTTCGGCTCCAGCGCCGCCTTTGTTCCGGCTGCCAAGCGGGCGGATTGATGGGCGTTAACGGGATAAAGGGCCGGTGACGTGGGCATGAGCTCCACCAGCTGCTCTGGACTGACAAAACGTCCAGCCTGTCCGTCTCCCAGTGGCTCCTGACAGCGGAGCAGAAAAGCTGCTGCTGAACAGAGACCGACCGGAAGCGTCCTGTCTGACATGAAAGAACAACGTGTCCATGAGTTTGGACCAAACACACCCTGGTCCCATGAACAACAGGTTGTGGCTTAGTTTCTCGTTCTCGGCTTCAAAAGAAGATGCTTCCTGCTCAGACAGCGGATGATGAGACGGGTCAACACAGAGTTTGACCGTGAACCACCATGAGCAGATACTGGTTATTATGGAAAGCGGTGGATCTTTGGCTCATACGTGTGTTTTGCTCAGACAAAGCGTTTCCTCATTGACAGAAAACATCAAACAGACACTAAAATATTCCCTCTGAAACATACTTGCTGATTGTTCAGGCTGCTTGATTGTTCTTCAGGCACAGATCATGAGAATGAGACATGTTTGTGGTGCTGGAGCCTAAGAAGGAGAACGAAAAGCCAGCGAGAGGAAGACAAAGAGGCCGGATGCAGGTCAGTGTTGCATCCAGGGACCTCATTCATCAGCTGGGACAAAGGGAATAAACAGAGCGAGCCAAGTGTGAGAGCGCATCAGGGATAAAACCCTGAGAGAGGCCATAAACGAGTGCTTAAAGAGAGAGAGGGGCGTTTGACGGAGCAAATTAGAGAGCAGTCCAATGCTGGTGCGACATTAAGCGGACCCCTAACGAGGAGAGAGGAGACGGCGGCTCGGCAGCGTTCAGACCCGGTCCACTGGTGACCTTGGTCTCCGAAGGAAACACTCCCACTCATCTGGCAGCTCTAATTGGCTGCATGGACGGCAGCCAGGTGCCGCTGCTCCTTTATGGATGTGGCCTCATACGGTGCTGATCAGGGCTAAATGAGAGGAGTCAGAGCTGGAGAGGAGTCAGAGCTAGAGAGGAGTCAGAGCTGGAGAGGAGGCAGAGCTGGGGAGGAGTCAGAGCTGGGGAGGAGTCAGAGATGGAGAGGAGTCAGAGCTGGAGAGGAGTCAGAGCTAGAGAGGAGTCAGAGATGGAGAGGAGTCAGAGCTGGAGAGGAGTCAGAGCTGGAGAGGAGTCAGAGCTAGAGAGGAGTCAGAGCTGGGGAGGAGTCAGAGATGGAGAGGAGACAGAGCTAGAGAGGAGTCAGAGATGGAGAGGAGTCAGAGCTGGGGAGGAGTCAGAGCTGGAGAGGAGTCAGAGCTGGAGAGGAGTCAGAGATGGAGAGGAGTCAGAGATGGAGAGGAGTCAGAGCTGGAGAGGAGTCAGAGCTAGAGAGGAGTCAGAGCTGGGGAGGAGTCAGAGATGGAGAGGAGACAGAGCTAGAGAGGAGTCAGAGATGGAGAGGAGTCAGAGATGGAGAGGAGTCAGAGATGGAGAGGAGTCAGAGCTGGAGAGGAGACAGAGCGCGTGACCACGAGGGTCAGAACACGAACGACGGGAGGAGTCTGAGAACAGAACGCTTGGTAGTTAATTCAAGCACATCCCTGTATAAAGTACACAAGTGTCTGACAGGAGTTCACATGGAGGCGATGCCTGGCTCAAAGGCTGCAGACGGCGCTGGAACCATCAACGCAGCCCCAGCTGTTCTTGTGTTGCTATAATGACACGCTCTCATGTGTGGACTGTTTGCAGCCACTGAACAGTTGGAGCTTCTCGCAGGAGAAACGAGCTTCTTGGCAGCAGCCGGTCGCAGCAGTTGCCAAAGGCCTCAGCTTCATTTGCTGCATTTGTGTTGTTTTTGTTTTGCAGATTAGTTCGTCTTCATTTCGGATTTTCTTACGTTTCACAGCGGATCTGCTCGGTTAAGACTGGAACTCTCGTGGAGGAACCTGGAGGAGAGTAACGTCCAATGAGCAGCCTGGTTCAAAGTGCCAGACGTGGACCACAGCGTGCAGCCATTTTCCCCTCCGTCCTGCACTAAGTCCTGTCCTCCTGTGGCTCAGTCACACGAGCACAGGTTCTGGGCTCTTTAACCCGTCTCCGACCGGCGACGGCAGGAGTCCTTTGGGCTGTGGTTCAAACGGCTCCTTTCTCTCCTGCACGAGTGAAGCAGCCAGACATTTACAGTGAGTAAATGGTGCTGAGCACAGGGAGGAAGAGGAGGCAGGTGTTCACCATGTGTTTCTCCAGGAGCCTCTGAGGAGAAACTCTCCTTCGTTTCAGCTTCTGATCGTCCGTCTCTGATTCCTTCATTTCTTTCTAACACGCTTGTCTTTTCTCATGTGCTGATTTATTTGTCCTCCGTTTTCTGCCCTCCTTCTGCCCTTTACCGTCTTCTGCACATTATCCTGCTTTCCTTGGTGATAGTCCAGACAGGAAATGAAGGGATGATAAACTGGATGGAAATCCTGAGCGGTTTTATGATCATACATTTATTACAACCAGACGTGAACACAATGAAAAACATGCACACACTGACTCGGACGTGAAGATGGAGCTAAAGAGAAAGGAAAACAGCTGTTTGACCCAAAGCAGATGTACTTTCCTCCTTGGTGGAGTGAAAGAAGCCCACGGGAGCCCAAACTCTCACTCTCTGCACATCTACACACTCACTGTGTGGCTTTAAAACAGCATACATCTTGTTGATGTAGGTCTTTGTGCATCCAGACCCGTAAAATAACCTAAACCAGTGGCTGGAGCTAAATATTGACTTCACAGACGCGACCTCGCGGCTCATTGAAGGCAAACATGAGGGATGGTCCTCCAGCTTTAAAGACCAGAGGCCTGTGTGACACTAAATGAAAGCACACTGAAGGAATCTATTATCCAAACTGCTGTTGGGTTCATTCTGGCTTTCTTTTACTAATTACAGGATTCTCTTGTGTGAACTTCTACATTTCTTTCTATATTGGATCAAATTTTACAGCGTTAATACGTCCTTTATCTGACCTTTTCCTTTTTTTATTCTTTCTTTCCAGAGAATTGGAAATATTCAGTGATGTCACTGACTAATATTTTAATTTCATGGTCCAAGTCCTCCCAATATATTTCTAATGGGAGCGAAGACTGGAGGAATGTGGGAGAGAGGGAGGGAAAAGGAAAAGGGGGAAGGGAGGGAGGAAGAAAGGCTGAGAGGAAACGGAGGGGGAGACGTGGAGTGTGTGAGAGGCACAGGATGAATGGACGAGCGATGATGAGAAGCCAAAGGAGGAGGAAGGGGAGGCGAGAAGGTGGAGAGCGACGCGGGGAAGGAGCAGAATGGGGCAGCGGAGAAAGGCTGAATAGCCCCTATTAGCTTTGCTTAGCTGAGCCTTAGAAGCGGGTTAATTAAACTGGAACTTAACTTTCTTCACAGAGTTTTGAGCTGTTACTTCATCACCTCATCCCCTGACTCCGACTGGAGGGTCCATCGTCGACTCACCTTCACAGGCAAAGATACGACTTACTGTAACACACACACACACACACACACACACACACACACACACACACACACACACACACACACACACACAGCTCAGCGTCTCCTTGTCTCCGTCTCTGCCTCTTGTTCATCGTATGCAGATTTCCTTCTTCCCTGACGTTTGGTGCCTGTTTCTAATAATCCAGGCTGTATTTACGGCACCGCTGAGGCCGTTCTCTGTGTGAGTGCTCCGCTGACAGGCTTATATACTGCAGTGCTTTGTTTGAATACCGTAAAACATCCTCCATCACCACAACTTCCAGCAGCTAAACAGACACACGGAGCTCCATCAAATCTAATATATTACTACAGTTCACATCCAGCGGCTCTGAGTTTCTCCTCTAATGGACCACGTGTCCAGGCCTCCATTCAAGCCATTCGTCATCCTGCAAATAACATCAGTGTTTGTTATCACGTGGTAATAATTAAACGCTGATTCAGTTTGGCAGCCAGTACAAGATGACGGATGCAGTTTAAACAGTCAGACGAGCCAGAGTTCAGAGTGACACCTTCATTCAGTCACACATAACACAGGCCCCTCTGCCTGTTTAGCGTCATGCTTGGCAGCAAGGACTGAGACTGTGTTTGTCCACACGGGGAACCAACAGCAGCCGTCTGCTGAGCAGCTGTAGCCTCCGAACACACAGATTACAGCCTAGAATCACACAAGTGGACACGTGATGTAGTCCGCTTCCCTCATGACCATTCCCCCAGTACAAGTTAACCTTCATTGGTTTTCAATACTGACACAATCTCAGATAATTCTGGAAACTAAAATAAGATGTCCAATTGATGTGTTGCTCTGGTCGAAGAGAAGAGGCAGTGAAAAGAAAAGTTCCCACAGTGACAGAAGAATAATAAGTAATAATACTGTAAGTAGATGTGACTGAGTCAGAATGCGGCATTGGCTGCAAGGAGGTAGAAAGACAAATAAGCTTAAACTAAAGGTCTGAAATTTCTGGATATAGATGGAGAAAAAGACTGAAATTGGTAGAAGGGGATAAGAAACTATTCTGAGAGATCAGCCATGGAGCCAGAGCGGGGATCAGGCCAGAATATTAATAGAGAAAGTGAACTGGGAGGAAATAAGATAAATGAATGATAGACAAGGTAGAGGCAGGAGATGTGGAGGGAGGGCAGAGAGTCATGCTCGGTTATTGATGGATATACTGTTGGGAGAGGGTGAGATGGAAGAGCACATTAGTGGAAATGAGAGAGATAAAGGGGGGAGACGGGGGCGAAGGGAAAGTGAAAGAAATGAGAAGCATATGAAACATTTCCCACCTGCTCAACCATGAGATGGAGGCGCCGCCGCCTCTTCGCAGGTTCAGAACAGCTGATGGAGTCTGCAGAGGCAGAGCTTCAGGCAGAACAGTGATGATCAGCTGATCCACGATGCACGACACGTCCTCGCAGAGGCGTGATTATACAAACGATGACATCGAGAATGAGGAAACAGGCGCTTGGGTCGCAGCTCACACAGCTTTTATCTGCAGCGTGCATCAGCACGACCGGCCTCCGAAGGCCCAGATCCGGCCCAGATCAGGCCCACATCAGGCGGCACAGAACCAGACTGGATGAGGAGTCGGACTTGGAGAAATGTGAGCTGTCTAAGCCAAAACCCCAACGTGTGCAAACCTGTGTCGTATCTTGATGTGATGAACATGATGTTGGTGTGCAGCCGTGCAGCAGACGCAGGGCGGAGCTAAGGCGCAGGTGGAGGCAGGTTTAGGGAGACAGGCAGCTCTGAGTCATGTGACACATTGGACCCGGCGCTGCTGCTTTAGCTCCATGAATTATCTCACCTTCTTTCTCTTCTGCCCTGTTCTCTTTATCGATCTGTCACCGTAAATCCCCTTCATCTTTTTCATTTCTCGCCACCCGATCTCCATCTCTTGAAATCCTCTGGTCTCCTTCTGCTTTTCCATGTAATTGTGAGTTTCTCCCTCTCGTTGCTGCTCCTTTGCTCGTTATCTGTCTCTGTTTATTGCTCCTGGACAGTTTGTGTGGTGTTTTAGATGGAAATTAATTTCACTAATTAAATGGGAATCAATATTTTTCCATTTAGGTTTTCTAGGCCAAAGTTGCTGAAGTTTCTTTTGTGAGTCTTTGAGTCTCCAATAAATTTTTTTTCGTGCACCAGTTTTTTCTTTTGTCCCCACCTAAGGTCATGCACCCACATGCACATGCATGCACATGCACAAGCACACACATGCACATGCACACACACGCACACACATGCACACATGCAATGGTGGTAAAGTAGTGTTTTTAACTTTTGTTTTCTCAAACCTAAATTATACTTTACTTTTCCAATTGTTCTATTTTTACATGATCATCCTGAAGCTGCAATGGCTGGTTGTAATTTCAAAGACCTGAAGAAATATTTTGTTTTTAGATTAAAGTCTTGGTTCGGTTTCTGTATTTGCATGTTCCCAAGTTCTTCAGCTCAGTTAAACTGATCTTTTGATTCATTTAAGGCATTATAACATTGGTAATTCAATAATTTCAGACCCTCACCCTCTGTATTTCTTATAGAGGCATATCAAATAATTTCCCTCCATAATTACCACCTTTGCTTCTTGCATTTACGTTGTTAAGCTCCATTTACGCACATGATTAAATTTTGGATACAGATAGTTTCTTAAGTTGTAGTTTCTGTGTGTAGCAGGAACTTCAGGCCCATGTTGGTTATTTTTCTTAAATGTGTGTGTGAAGTGCTTAGTGCTCCCTGTATCGTTACTGATCAGCGCTCATTTATTTTCATTACATTGGCTGAGTAACATGTAGGCTCTTGCATAAATCTGTCTTAGGCTTTCTTTTAGTCAGGAAGTAGACGGATACAAGATGTAAGCATCTAATGCGATTACAGCTTGTCACACTTTGGTATTTGTCCTGAATTAATTTTGACCTGGTTCTTTTGCGATGACAGTTTTGTCCTAATGAGCCACCTGGTGCTTCGAAACGAAAGCTTTGAACAGACTGGAGACATTCAGATGTGATGTGAACCAAGGTTCTGTTTCCAATCATACTTTTTCTGTTACTAATAACAACAGAATCAGATGATTACATATCATAATATAAGATAATATTTTTACATCTGAAGCACAGTTTTATGATTATTGACCTTAAAGCAGCGAAGGAGGTCAGGCTGGAGCCGTGGGCCTCGTGAGCCGTGTTTTGTCTTAAAGTCGTTCTAATGCTTTAAAGAGGTCACTTACTGTTGTGACTCGGCTTCCACACCACCAGGGGCAGCCTGGTTTCACCCTTTTGGTTTTGTGTCCTTGTTTCCTGTATTAGTTTGATTGGGTTCACCTGTCTTGTCTGGTATTTAAGGTCTCAGTTTGTGCACAGTCTTGGTTGGTGCATTACTCGTCACATTATGTGTTACTTGTTACCGTGCCATCGTGCTCTGTCCAGGTTTGTGTGTTTGTTTGCTGATTACGTTTGATACTGTTGTTTGCATGTTTTGTGTTTTAGGATAGTTATTTAGTTTCCTGCTCTGCAGCGATCTTTAGTTTACCTGTGAGTTTTATGTGTTAGTTTGCATGTTTTGTTTTCTGGCTTATCCTGCATACGCAGTGCCTTAGTTCGTGTTGTCCTCTGTCTACATGTTTAATATATTAAATCATTATTTGTCAGTCCTGTCTATGGGTCGTGCATTTGGGTCCTACCCCCAGTTTGTAGGTCATTGTAGTCTGTCTCCTCGCTCTAGGAGCGTGGTTTAGAATACCTT
Organism: Betta splendens; assembly: GCF_900634795.4. Lineage (NCBI taxonomy): Eukaryota > Metazoa > Chordata > Actinopteri > Anabantiformes > Osphronemidae > Betta > Betta splendens. The sequence continues at coordinate 17,480,439 of NC_040895.2, forward strand.
TCAGTTCAGTTCGACCCTCGTTTTAACCGTTCAGTCTAGTTTGACCCTCGCCCGTAACACTTACTGCCTCTTAGGCGACAGATTGGTGCTTCTCCTACACGCGAACTTCAGCTCTTTTTCAACCTGGGCACATTTTTATCCACGTTTTCCATCATTCTAATCGATTCTGGCCAAAATCTCATAACTTGCTTCAGTGAAGACATGTTGCTTGGCTGAGTGCCGCTCTCCATTTCATTTCTAAAGGGGCCAGAGCACACTTAAACTAAACCCCTCAAAAATATATATTGATTGCTCACCCCATAATTAGAGACATTGATAAAAATATCAGCAACCGTGACCCGTGAGACGTTTGTGCTCAATGTTGGCCGATTGTGGCTGATACAAATAAAGCAAAGCGTTTAAAAAGCATTGTTTCTAGGTTTATTTTAGTGAAGAAACAGAAACTCAGAAATAGCCAAGAAGAGAATTTACATTCTGTGCCTAAATCTGCAGGATCTCAATACAGAGACGATGAGATGAGACACTCCTCTGTGTCACAGCCATCATTTAGCTTGATATTTCCCCATAAACTTCCTCTCTATTGCAGTTTTAACAGCACCAAGGTGAAGGCGTTATTTTCCCTGCGTGGCTCAGTGGCTTTAAATGGGTTTTACAGCGTTAAGGTTAAAGAGTTTGTTCCCATGTGAGCTGTCTGCGGTGACAAAATATGGACATAACCTGAAAGGAGCCTGGCGAACTCTCAACAGCTAGTTTCTCTTTGCTTTTGTATTTTTCAGGTGCGGAACCTACTTTTATATAACAATAGAAAACATGAGTTCCTCTTCATATTCTCTGAATATGAAGACATTTATTGTAACTAATTTATTCCAACATTTATTAACTATTAACTATACTCCACTTGCCGGCTGTGATTGGCAGCTGCTGATGTTGATTTACAGTATTAAGAGGAGGGAAATCTTAGGACACAAATCAGCACAAGTTATAATGTTTTCTATCCAAATACAAATTCTTATGTTTAGGATAAAACATCGGTTATCTTTTTTCTTTTTATTTTCTTTTAGCTTTGTTTTTATTCTTTAACAGGATGACATTGTGAGCGCTGTCCTCTCAAGGAGGTCACGACAGTGAGCTGAGGAACAAGGTATGAGAAGAAGTGATGGGTAACAGCGGAAGGACAAGTCATGCGTTTGCATAGTAATTAGGGAACAAGGATGCAGTAAACAGCCAATAGATTCAAAGAAAATGTGGATCTCCTTCATGGAGATGGAAAACGGCGAGAAGGAAGAAGAGAAACATTGTCAGCCAAGCATTTATCTTGGTAGATAAACATAACCTTAAATGCCATCATTTGAAAACTTGACAGTCTAATTTCCACCAGGTTATTTTTTTCCTCTCAGGATCTATTTTTAGGCCCAGTTATCTGTAATATCCGGGGAAATGTACCAGCAGGCAAGAAAAAGAGCCCACCATGAGGTTGGGTCATATTCTGGAGAAATCCTTGACATTTATGTGTATTCAATAACTGGATTTGCAAGTAAATTTAAGTAATGTTTCTGTTTGTCCACCACAAATACACCACAATTACATTACTGGTTTATTATAATATATTCTGTTTGGACATTGTTAAAGTACTGCTGTTAATAATATAGAGCAAATCATAAGTATTTCAGAATTCGTACAGCTGTTGCCAGAAATGCTTAAAACAGTCTTGGTATTGACTTATTTCTAGGTTATTTTAATATTTAGATGAGTTACTCGGTGTATAATTGTCTGAGATTCTGCTTTGTGCCTGTGGCTGCAGCGCACAACTGTTAGTGTTGTCTGATAACTAACAACGCCTCCTGGCTGCTTTAGAACGGTTTACTTTATTATTTCTGTGCTGACTGTGAGGGAGACACCAGGACTTTCTTTTTATTTTTTATTACTATTTATGCAGTGCATAGAAACAACATTGTATGTGTTTAAATAAGTTAATAAAACTCCACGAATCCAGCCCTTTTTTAACCCATTTAACACGTCCAGCATCCTGCAGTGTTTATTGACAACCTAATTAATATATTGAGTCCTGTTGATATTCAGAAAACCGAAGCGTACTGAAACATTTCATATATTCTATATGACACCTCGATAATTGTTCAAAAACTTAACCAACAATCATAATCTGTTCATTTCCCACAGTTTCAGTGTAAATGTCTGAGGTTTTTAGTGGCTAAACAAACTTTCTCTCCGTGTTTCGCTTCTTTTGTGTCGTAATGTTTCGATGCCAGGAACTGAGTCATGGTCATTTCGAGCTTCCATGCTATGACTGAAATGTGCAGGTTTATAGAAAAACTGTAAACAATTTTATTGTAGGAAGAAGAACGAAAGCCATTCTATCCATTATGTCAAATTGCATTTAAAAACGTTACCTCTGTGAACATTTGACTATGGTAAATCACACCAGCGTTACACATCTGAAGAGGATCAGTCGTTCCTGACAGTTTTCTGTAGAGATTTGTAGACATTTGAGGTAATTCCAACCATAAACTATTCTGACATTCTGAGATTCAGGAAAGTGGGATTCACAGGCATCATGCAGCTGCAGAATCATCTAGACATGAAGCCAGCCGCCTGAATCCTCAGCAGTTGCTAAATGAAACCACCTCCCAAGGTAGAAACGGGTGGAATCCCTCAGAATCTGAGACAGGCAGTTGTTTTGCTGATAAGAAGCGCTGTAACATGCAGCCGTAGAGCTTCTACAAACAGATGATCTTGGTTTAATCACATGTATTTGTTGTTGGCCTGAACAGCTGAGCAGTTTGACCACCATGATTCCGCCTCTTCCACTAAAAAAGACACTAAATAGTTTTTTGTTTTTTGAGTCTGCAAAACACAAACAAATCCCGTAAAAGTTAAAACCTCAAACTTATCTAGTTTCCGGATTCTGTCCTTTTTGATTCTCCGGGTGTTGCCATGGCGCAGTTGCAGATGTTTTCATCAGTCGGACTTAGCTTGAATTTATTGAGGCTGCGCTGACAAAGGCTGTGATGCGATGCTGCCGTGACGCTCACATGATGAAAGCCGTATCTCCTCTTTACAGCCCCTCCTGCATCATGTCAGGGTGGCTCTTTGTAAAACCGCGCTGCCGCCAGCAGACCTGCAGATGAATGGAGATCAGCACACCATCGCTCACTCTCATATACAGACTTGTTGAATATGATTCATAATGTTTCATATCCAACATGTTGTAGCTGCGGCAATAAGGGACACATCGTATGAGTGAATAGAAAGGCCTGAAAGATAAACTATAGTCGACCTGTGGAGTATTTTTATGAGGCATGAAATGATCGGAGCAGATAGTGCCGGTATTACACAAACAAAGCCCCACGTTGTCTGATCCAGAATCAGATTGTTCCTTTGCTGCTGTAATTTTCTGTTATCTTTTCCAAGCATTCTGTGTTTTCTTTTGAGCACCTCCAGTTACGTCTTGTTTGTGAGAGAATTCCGAGTGGAAATCACTTCAGTTTATATTGAGTGTGATTTCATCTAATGTACAGAGACTCAGGAATATTTTAGTGGTTTGTTCTGTCCTGACGTTTCACGTTAGCGTAGATTTAAATAAAGCACAGGTAGATTTACTGCAACAAAAGTCATTTCAAACCGTCGTGGGATCATTTACTTTCCCTCAGTCGCCACTCGACCATCTCTGATTTGGCCACAAACCAGCTCCCGCTCATTGTAATGCAGCACATGTTGGGCGTAATATATTTGACGGCCTCGATGAAGTCGCATGTCTCTCCCGCTGAAAAACAAGTTATCCATCTTGCTTTCCCTTCGCGGCGCTTGCAGCTCGGAGAAATAACTTACTCACATCGGATACTTAAAGGGAGAATAAGATGGATTTCAGCGGAGGCGATTTGCACAGTGTCCAAAATCAATGAGGAAAATGGAATCTAAAGCTGAAAAACAGCCTTTATGTATAGTCACATTGATTATGTGATTAGAAGGATTCTATACTCAAAAATAAAAACTAACACGGACACCACAGCCATGAACATCAGGAATAATGCTCCAAACTAGATGAAACGCTGGCTCACTCTTCCCTGTTTGCAGAATTCCCCCTTTAATTAATCTCTGCTGCTTCCGGTGCCTCTCTGCCTTTGAGTTTGGTGGCGACGGCGAGCTCTGGCCGCGTGCTCGGAGAACATAAGACACATGTACAGCCTTGTTTTAAACAGTAATCTCTCTGAGGCAATTGGGCCTATCCAGCGAGGCGCCACATCATATGCCACTAGGTAACAGCTTTCCCAGGCGGTTGATAGGCTCAGATGTCAGATGGCTAACGATGATGGATAGTTTGTTTACTGAGCTGCAACAAGGGGCAGAAAGATGTTGGGAAAGAAACTATTTCTCCAGGTGAGGTGTGATGGTGTCCTGAGCTCCTCTGTTTTTTTCCTCCGTGCTTGCTTGATTTCTTTTCCGTTGGTGTGGTTGCTTTATTTGCTCACAGATTTTGTCATTTTCTCCTTCTCTCTTGGTGACTTTATTGAGAACGGTGGCGTTGAGGCCTGCACAGCATTCAGCCTTTCATCTTCCTTGTCTCCTCCGTATTCCCATATTCTTACTTAACCCCAGTTTCCTAAATAACACGAGCACGGTACAAGTTTTAGTAAAGAGAACGTCCCTGCTGAATTCACAGATCCAACCCTGGAACCACTGGAACCCACTGTGGTGTGTTCCATCTCTGGCCCAGTTCCTGTTAACGCTTGTGTTCCTGCACCTAAATGTAGGAGCTGAGTCTATTTGTGATGGAAGCTGTTTCAGAAACGCCCCTGAAGTTTCACCTGCCTTCCTGTCACATTGCTTCATCAATCATGCTGTAACTAACTGGACGTTCTATCATTATATAATAACCTCAGAATATATATTATAACCCGTGCATACATAGTGTAAGCACATAATCATAACCTTGTAGCACTATCAACAACCTGCAGCTCCAAAGTGCCGGTGGAAGATAATTGTAATAGTAGGTCTGAGTTTGTGGACAGTTGCCTAGACAACAAGACCCTCAGGCAGGACTGACCAAACAACGTCATCCAGGGGACCTGTACCTCCATGCGCCAGGAGCACATGTCACTATACACATCAAGTAGATGATTGTGGGTTTTCTCAGGGCACATTGCAGGAACGTCAGGGGAGACGTTGCATTTACAACCACTTGAGATGTGACCACAAAGCAATCCAAGCACAAAGCTTTTAAATTTCTTTCTTGGGTAAGATATCTAAATGTAGATTGCATTAATCATAAAGGCATAAAAGGCTGTGATGTGGATGACAAGAGAGACTGGGGAACAAAAGGATGAAAACCCAACAATAGAATAGAAAATAAGAAGCAGATAATGGACATGGAGGCGCTGCTGCGGCTGAAAGGGACACATAGTGAACACTGATTGTAATGAACAGAGAGTCACAGGCTTCAGATGGCGATGAGACAACAGCTCAGGTCTGCTGGGACCCCCCCCCCCCCCCCCCCCCCCCCGTCCTGCAAACACGTACTCGCTCACACACCAGTCTGTGGGATTTAATTGGGTTCCTTCAGTTTACCACTGAGTTGACGGCTCGGGGCAATTACAGGTACAGACGTCCCGGCACTGAGGAGCGCTTGATTTTCAGACGGCCACAGCCGAGGGCCACTCGTCATCTCTAACCCTAACGGCGAAGGGCGCTTGTTGTGTTGATAAGCTCCACGCGTGAGGGCTTGTTCCATAAAACACTCTGAGGGGCGCTTGTTTTCTACACATGAAAGCTATTTATTCTGTTTCTCTACAAACTCAGTGGGACAGTGGATCTGGTGTTACAGCATGAAGAGGCCTTTAATGACTCAATCAAACATATCTCACTTGAGTTTCAACTCCTTAATGTCCGTCTGCGACCTATGACGACATCATAACATTTTACATGTGTTTTCCTGGGTGATATGTGCTCAGTGAGGAGACAGGGCTGCAGTTTCTGCTGAGGCATGAATGCCACACTCCAGGTAAAACTAGATATGACTGCAGTGCCTGGACAGGTTGGACTGAGGGAGTGCTTGAAGCAGAGCGATGGCAGAAAGGCCGCTTGTTGTCCACAGAGAGCCCACAAAAGTGTACTTGTATTGTTATGGCACTGCCTCAGAGTGGTGATTGTTCTGCACAATCACTAGTGAGGGACGCTGGATTTATGGACACAGCACTGAAGGACACTTGTTTGTTTCTTTGATGTGTGCGGTGTGTAGGTGCCTCATCGTAAACCGACGTTCGCGCTCTGGATGCCTGCAGCTCCTCAGGAGCGGCGCTCGCTGCCTGAGCCTCTGTGGAGCAGGAGCCCTGGTTTTGTTGAAAGGCGCCACTCTGCGAGCGGAGTGGGAAGCGCTTGTTTTAGGCTGAGGTGAAGCTGCGTGCTTGTAAACAGCGGTGAATGATGAGAGCGCCGGTCGAGGGACAAGTGGCTCTGAAGCACTTTTTGCAAACAAGCTGCCAACGCGGAGGCTTCTTCTGCTTTAGAGCAGAGAGCCTGTGAGTGCGCGACCCGTCGGTTTCTGCCACTGCAGGTTTCCAGGAAGGTATGAAAAAACGGAACCATCATCTGTGGAGTAATTAAACAGGTCTTATCTTCCACTTATGCACATGACAGCAGTCAGGAAGCCATCTGGCGTCATACATCATTTTCCCTTCAGTGGAAAGTGAAGAAAGGAAAAATCAAAAGTGCTTTAATCAAGAGCTCCATTGACAGAAGTGGTTAAGTAACGGAAGAGCAGCACCCGCACTTAACAAATCAATGGGAAAATAAAGTCACACCATTCTCCCAGCGCTGCTTTCAAGTGTGCATCACTTAGAAAATGTGACTGAACGGCACAAAAAACAAAAGTCAGAATCCCAGAGTCAGAGTTGACCACCTACATGTAGGAGTCAAAGCACCAAGAAGGAGGCGTGACGTCATTGGTGCAGTGGAGCCGGGGGATGGTTTCTGTGAGGCCTGTGTGCGTGTGGAGGCTGTGCTTGTCGTGATGTTGGAATCCACTATTGTTGCTCTGTTTCTGTTTCCTCTGCTGCTTTCTGAGCTTTTTACTGACGCTGTCTGATCAAATGTTGCTTTTTTGTGGGATGTTTCTTTATTTGATTTGCGTCTAAGGAGGGAGGGTGTCATTGTTGAACTACTTGTGAAGCCCCTGGAGTCAAATTTATGATTAGATTTGATGCCTATAAACAGACAGAATGTGGTTCACAATATCCACGACCAAATTGGTGTGTCGGCAAAAAGGCGCAGAGCGTCCTCTCAGGAGAGAGTTCGCTCCAGCAACCTCTGAAATGACATTTCCTCACCACTACAGAGCAGCATTACTGAAATAAAAGCGTGCGTCTGAGCCGAGGGAGGGAGGAGGATTTCAGGACTCGCATCATTTCACAGTCCAAACACACTATTAGGCGTGAACACAGTGAGTGTGGATGATGTGTTTATTCGGACGCGTCAGAGGCTTTTTTTGGTTTAGTTTTTAGTATCTGTTGACGTCGACGCGTGGTTCAGCCAGTGATCAGGTAATTATGGCTGCAGTTGAGATCTATATTCTACATGGGCCATAAAAAAAGTTTGAGTTCAGTCATAGGTGACTGTTTGCTGAGCCGTCAGTTGCAGTTGTTTCTTTTCTCAGACAACACGTTTTTCTGCTCCGCTTGAAAGCAGCTGACAATAAATCTCCCATCGTGGCTTCATCAGCACCTGTAACACACATGCCAGTAGTCAGGGTACATTAGCTGGAGTGTGTCAGTCCAGTGGGAGTACATTTGATGAGTGTGTACATGTGTCAGGATGTGGGCTTTATTGTACAATGTACAAAAAAATAGCTGCAAGTGTTTGAGGGAGTGAATGGCTGACTTCATTTCCTGACTGCGTTCAGAGGAAGCTGCTGTCATCACGGCAGGAGAGTCTGAAGTTAGCGGAGGCTGGACAGGAAGCGTTACCGTAGCTCCACATCATGGAAAGTAACAGCAATCAGAGGTGTTTGCGTTGCACACGTGTGGCTTGTCGTACGTTGTGGTGAGTGGGCTGCTCCTCACTGAACGGGCACATTTTCACGGACGGAGCAGAGCTGCCACTCAGCCGGAGCCGGGAATCGAACCGCCGGCCGCGTGGGCGCGGCTGCTGACGCGTTCTGAGCCTCACGAGGACTGAGGCGTTTCGTGCAGGCGGCTTTTAAGCTCAGCCACGTCCTGGCGGGTTCATGACCGCCTGTGGAAACCCTGAGAGTTCTTGGGAAAACGCTGGTCATCACCTGCAGCCCTCAGGTCCCAGTGGAGCGCTGGTATTTCTGACATATGGCGCGCACACATTAAAATAATTTGGCCTCCATCCATGTTGAAGGTGGGGCTCCTGCTTGTCACGGTGCTCGGCGTGGGCTCGCTCTCACTTTGCACCCCAGCGCGGCTGCACCCTGCATGTCTGCTCTGCTAACACACTGCCCACTTCCTCTTTACAGATGGCAGTAATCGGAATAAATTATTTATGAGCCTGGGTCAACAAAGTGATTGCTCTTTCTCTCTCTGGGACCAAACTCTGAAGTCATTTGCACACAAGTACACAACCAGAAGATGTGGGAGGAAAAAGGAAACGCTTGCAGAACAAACAAGTCATCAAATTGAAAAAGGACAAGGTTTTCTATAATATTTAACCTTTAAACAGAAGAAACATACAAAGACAAACAAATATTGGAAATGTATGGAATGAATGCACAAAAACTGTTGTTTTGTAGCTGCTATGTAAAAGTGGAATCAGATGCAATCAGACCGTGTAGCTGTACCTAATATTGTGGTCAGTGGATTTGAACACAGGAACGTCGCTGCAGAACTTCTTTTGCCTCGACAACTGGGAACCTCAATTCATCTCATTCACGTTCACTCACTCTCGTGGCGTTTTTGACTTTTTTTCTCCCCTCTTTTCTCCGAGAACCTTTTTCCATCCTGACCCCTCAGCCAGTTAATCTCAGGTCATTAGAAAGCCATTTGTCAGCGCTGGACATGGAGCGGTGGAAGGTCTGCACTCCTTCGCTGGCCTCGCTCTCTCCACTTAAGATTCCTCACTTTGGCCTCTCTGCTGTCGGCCCTGCACTCGCTGCTTCTCATCTTCACCTTCTCTCGTTTTCCCCAAAGTGCTGATGGACAGAAAACTACAAGCTGGGCCTGAGGGGAGGCTGCGAGCGAGGAGAGAGGGAGCCAGGAATGCGAAAAGTGGGAGAGATTGGTAGAAAGGGACACCTCGATGGAGGCAGGGTGAGTGCTGGAGACAGGAGCGATTCTGCAAAGGGAGTGCAAAACAAATGATTGAGGGACTAAAGGCAAAAAAGAAGGACTTTTCTTTCTTTTTGGAGTTCGCCTCAATAAGGTCAATTAAGAGATCTGACTTTACATCAGTATAAATGATTAATTATTGTGTGGAACTGTAACATCTATTGCCGCCAATAAGTTATTTGTCATGTCTATGTTCAGTTATTTGATATTGTACTTTAAAAGAACTACAGTATGGCTTCGAACAAATCTCCTTTTCTGAAAGCTGTTACTGTAGAGTAGATGATGAAGCCCTAAATATATAGTGACACCAGGCCAAAGTGAAGTCCAGTTACTACAGTTCATTGCGTCCGGATGCAGAACTTTTGTTAAAGTAACTTGTGATGAACTCATTAATGCAGACTGGCTCCAGCATCCAGGATCTGCAACAACATGTGTGTAGAGGTCCTGACCGGTGAGTCATACAGTATCAGCCTTACTTTCAGAGAGAGCCAGTGTGACTTCATCCTGCTGCCGAGCGACAGGGAGCCACATACGCCTCTGGTTCAGCACCACGGACAGCGCCTGTGACGGGCTTTATAAACCACCAGGTCCATCGTGTGCGTCGCCACAGAAGCCGCTTTCCTTGACACCCGTTCTCCACTTCATCCTGGAGACCAGGAGGCCGGGGCTCACGTCAAGTCCCTTCACTTGGTTTTGGTCTTTTTTCTACTAACTAGACTTTAGAGCTTTGTCTTCAGGTGCAGCTCCCTCTTCACGATGCCAGTCCTGTGCAGCCGCTGCATCGCTGCAGGGCCTCTTGTTGATCTGACCCTCCATCTTGACCCGCTCTAGTGCATAATGTCCTGAGACGGGACCGTCGTCTGGGGACAAACCAGCGCCTTTCAGGATTCCTGCAAATCCCTAGAAACGCGGTTCCTCAGACTTATAGATTCATTTTGCTGCCGCTAAAACCAGCTGCGTTTGTATTGAAAGGTTTAGTAGCAGACACTACTTTAAAGCGGCAGGTTCTTGTAAAAAGGTGGGATCAACATAAAGTTAAAATTCTGTATTTTGTACAGATGAACCAGAGTAATCGGATTAAACCAGACTTTTAAACGACAGATAAAAATCCTTACAGGATCTGAACTTAAACACCAATAGATCAGGGCCACGATGTAGAAAGTCAGGTCTGTGGAGGGATGGAGATGAGACAGACGCTTCTTATCAACCTTCAGCACGGCTCGTCCTGGAGGCGCAGCTGCTGACTCGTCTCTGGCAGACAGCTCCGTGTCCACAGGCGTCTGTGGCGACCTTGCGTTCAAATGAACTGCAGTTACAGCTCGTACACGACACGTAGCTGAATGCCCGTTGAGCACAGTAACACACAGTGTCACACAGTAACACACACGCACGCACAGTAACACATAGAAACACACAGTAACACACACACACACATACACACACACTGACAGTAACACACACACGGACACACACGCACACACACACAGTAACACACACACACAGACAGTAACACACAACACACACACACACACACACACACACACACAGTGGCCAGTCTCTTCCTTCCCTGCCAATCTTGCACTGGCAGCTGTGCTCTGCTGCTGATGTCTCCCGTTCCTTCTTCCTGCCTCCAGTCGCCTCACGCCCCCCCCCCCCCCCACCCACACCCACACACACACACACACACACACCAGCCGGGGCTCTGCTGCCTCCTCACCCCCAGCGTCTTGATGCTGGTTCACTTCACCCCGCCCACCTTCCTGTGGCGTCTGGATCCTCCAAATGCCACACGCTCTTTCCTTCCAAATCTCTCCTTCAGCCCCGTTTGTCACGTTCTGCTTCCTGTTTGATAGCGGTTCTGCCTCACGGGAGACGCTCTCCTTCAACTCTTCATCTCTTTGGTTCATTGTTTCGCATTGTTTTCTGCCATGCAACTTCTGAACCTGCCGTCTCCTCTTTTCACTCCAGTGGCTAATTGACTACAGGTGCTTATGAAGGACAGGACAGGTTAGTTAAAACCCAGTCGATACCCTTTTACCACTTAACTTGTTTTAACCCAATCTACAGCGTTCATTAAAACCTGGGGGAGCTGTTTATTTAGTGCTGCAGGAGGTTTGGCTCATTCTTCGCACCTTTCTCTCCTTTGATGACCTGCTAGCGAGGCCCATAGGCCTCTTACACAATGTCATTCTGCAGCTGTTCCTTTTTCTGCTAATAAAAGCGGTCTGAGCTGCTTCATGTATAAATTTCTAGAAATTACCATGAGATCACGCTGCGCTGCTTAAGATCCCTCCAGCTGTGAGCGTTTCTCCAGGATATTTGCTCACTCTCAGAACGATGCCCGAGCTTCTGCCTTGTGTGTTTCATTTCGTCAAGAGCCACAATTCTCTGCACAGCGAAGCCGAGTGCAGTAAAGCTGTCACTCCACTGTGACGCGCTGCATTAATGACAGCAGGAAGGAAAGCAGATGAGAGCGAAGGCGCCGCGGCTGCAGTGAACGAGGGGAGAGGAAGTGATGGAGGAAACCAAAGCAGCAATGAAAGCAGTCGCACACAGACACGGGCTCCGATCATGTGGGAGAGGTCACACCTCCAGCTCGCGCTTCGTCTGCAGACACGAGATCCAAGATGGATGGAGACGCTTCACTGAAAGAGCGCCGCTGTCGCTCCGTGTTGGTTGTTTGGAGTGACTCATCTGTCAGTGACAGTCTGTGATGGAGTACGCGCTTTATGCTGCGTTTGTCTGTATGTACATGGTATGTGTGGGCGCACATACAGCGGGTAGGTGGCTGCGTGGGGGAAAATGTTGTTAGTGTGCACACCCACACGCAGACACAGACACACACACACGCAGACACATACACACACGCATACGCACACACACGCACAGACACACACACGCATACGCACACACACGCACAGACACACACACGCATATGCACACACACACGCAGACACAGACACACACACACGCAGACACAGACACACACACACGCAGACACATACACACACGCATACGCACACACACGCACAGACACACACACGCATATGCACACACACACGCACACACACACACACAGACACACCTGCAGGCTGATGTATTGTGCTGTTGTGAGTCCCTGCTTTGATGCGTTGTGCGTCCTCCATTTTCACCCTCTGGCTTCGGTACCACAGTATCGGTGTGTGCGCGTGTGGTGGGACACGCTCACTATTTGTGTGTCGCCTGCTGTAGTGGAGGTGGAATGAGGGCAGTGAGGAGGCGGAGATGAGGACCTGACAGCAGCTTGACAGAGAGGAAGCTCATCTTCAGGTGTTGAATGACTGGGGCTGTTTGAGGCTCATAAGTCACTTCAGCACCTGATGGAGATTAAATCTTCATCATGAGGGCGACCGGTCTCATCTGTGTTCCTGTTCTCCGCACGTCTCACGTTCTGCTTGATTGATTCCATCCTCACAGTTTGTAGAGTTCTGGAGGCAGCTGCTTCTTCTGTTGTTAAATGCATGTAGTTGATGCCGGTGTATTTAACATATTTCTTACAAAGCACAAGGTCAAAGTCAGTGAACAGACTGGATCAGAACAAGAATCTGCAGCATTCTTAACAGGACTGGGCCAAAGTTACTGACCCACGCTGTGCATCACTGAATTATTCTGATTGTACTCGGCTTAAAATCAATTTCTATGACTCAGTGGTCGCACCTTTGGCAATTTCTGTGCTTTGTTTAAGTGTTATTATTAATTAGCCTATTTTTGGTTCCTGGGGAAGTAATTGGTTTTGTCTCCCTCTAAATCAAACACAGAGTTCAGATAAATAATGGGTCTTGGGTTAAAATACCTACTTAGTGTTGTGTATAATTTATTTTATTTCCTGTGGTGGGAGGAGTGGACCCGGCCGGTGTCCAGAGTGCCTTGCTCAAGGACACATCAGCTGAGCAACCTTTACTGTGTGAGTGGGTGCTACCTAAACGCTCCATGTGAACCGGGCCTTCCTGCCGCGGCGGCGTCGTGCACGCGCGCACATGAACGCACACGCTGCGTCCCACGTTTCCATTACAACGGGGCGTTGAGTCACGGCAGGCAGTCAAAAGCTCCTCACACAGTGGATGAGGGTGCGTTGAACAGGGACCTGACTGGGGAACACTGGCAGCTCAGCTCATATCTTCAGTCACTACTTCATGAAGCAAAAGTGATGCAAGGACATCCCACAGAACCAGGCGGGTGTTGTTGGACCTGATCAAACGCAGGCCTCTCTCTCTTTATTCCCTCCTCCGTCTTTCTCCATCTCGGTCCTTTCCTCCAATTTCTCCCACATTGATTCAAATTTATCCCTTTTACTTTTCTCCCTCCCACCCTACATTTCTCAAACCCTCTCCACCCACCTCCCTCTCCCTCAGTGATGCTAATCTCCCTGTAGTGTGGTGTCGTCAGACTTTGATCAAAAGCCGGCTGCTCTCCTTCACTCTGCTTCTCAGACCTCTAATGCTCTGTAGACATAATGAGTACGATGCTGCTGCTGCCTGATTCTCTACTTCACACACATTCACCAACATACTACCCTCGTATGTTCCCAGGCAGCGTGGCCGCGTGTGCATGAGTCTACAGAGAAGCTGACGCAAAGCAAAGTGCTGACTTTACGTCCAAGGAGCATGAGGCAAGAATCCGTGCTCGCTTGCAGGACTAATGCAGGATGATGCAGCCGAGCATCAGCCTCGTCCTGCTGTGCTGCAGGACCTCTGCTTTGGTCCCATCACTTGTTAGTGCATGGACCTGATAGAGAATTGAAAATACACAATGGATGCTCAGTTCTGCTGCTGGAAAACGTATTAGAAGTAACTGTGGAGGTTCTGATGCACAGACACACGATCACGTCTGTCTCAGCTCAGTCCACGAGTGTCAGGACGTTGGTTTCATCACACACAGCTGATGTGTGTGTTGTGAATATACAGTAAAACATGTGCATAAGGAAAGGTTTGAGAGATTTCATTCCACATACTAGATGTAAATGTCATGTCCTTTTTTCTGACATTGTTCAGTCAGTTCTCCGTTCCTCATCGTGTCCCCCCTCACTCGAACCCACTGACACAGCAGTCAGTTGTGAAGCCCAGTAGATGCAGCTTCCACCCGCCCTCTCCCTCCTGGTTGTCATTTTTGTCTTGCTGTTGCTTCCTCGGCGTTCCCCCGGCGTCTCCTTCTTCTTTGCATGCTCTCACCCCTCTCGCCTGCTTGTGATTCCACCAGGTGCGTCGCAGGATGCTTCAGAAGTCTCCCAGAAGTGGCTGCTGCTCTGCGCGGCTAAAGATAACCAGGTCTATTTTGGATTGAAGCTGCTTCTGGTTTTGAATGTGTAAAATCTAAATCCGCTAATCAAGCAGGGCTTCCCTGCAGTTAATACGCTGTTCATACTCTACTGGGGTCTCTGTCTATAGACACAGCTGCACTGTAAAGTAGGAAGCAGCATCGTTCTAGTTGAGGCTAAACTTAAAGGCCACTTAGCCAAAAACACAGACAAACAAACAAGGCCCATGAACGGAGCCGACACAGAAATGTGTCTGAAGCTGCGTCTTTAGAAACGCCAGCTCCACTCATTGCAGCTCAGTGCGGCCGCTGAGGCTCAGCTGAACGTCTGAGTGTGTTTTGGATGCGTTTGTGTGTCGTCGTTCTTTTTATTACAGCAGCAGTAGGAAAATTCACCGCAGCCATAACTCAGCTCAGCTCAAATCAATGGTGTTTTAAGACGCGTATGACTGTTGTTCTGGTGGCCCGAGACTCCACCAGTTAAAATGGTTGGTTAATTAGCTGAAACCCTCACGTGGCCGATCTGTAGCCGTTTCCAGTGTAAGACACTGGAAAACAATGTGAGTGAGATTTAAATCAATTACAATGTCATTCTTCCTGTTTTTAAACCTCTGTATAAGAGCAAATCATCTTGTTTCTATTATCCCTGCCTGCAGGAAACCCTCAGCTTTATCACTGTTACTCAGAGCCCAAACTATTACTTTTTATCAATCCACCCTGGAGTGGGTAAGTGTGTATTGATTTGCCTGGGGTGGCTGACCCACTGCTGCTCCGACACGTACACAAACACACACACTATAAATTTGATTTCCAGCTGTGATTTGCACAGGATTTGAGACCACCCGCCCTCTTTTTGCTTTTGGGGATCTGTAAGAAATTGAGTTTTCCTCTGTCCTTGTTTCCTGCTTCTTTCCCTCCATTTTTCTATTTTGTGTCCTTTTTCAAGTCAATTACAGCTGACAATGGGCCAACTGGACAAACACAAGCGTGAAGCAGTGTTTGTTTTCCTTCCTTGACTGTAGCTTTCTTTCTTCTCAGGAGATTTACAGTACTTCTTCCAGTGTTTTACTTACCAGACGGGGACGTTTCCCTCTAGAAAATCCTTATTTTTGTTTTGGTTGCAGGACAAATGAAAACAGAAACCGAGAGAACAGTGAAGGTAGAACAGCGAGTTCCACACCTGCAAAGACTCGGTACTAGTGAGGAAAGATGAACTGGAAACGTCCTCCCAGTGTTTTGAGCTGAGTTGTTGCTGTTGATGTGATTCACTGAGCGTCATCGCCTTGACGTCAGCATCCAGCGTCTGCAACAAACGCGCTGCTCAATTCTTTAATAACAGCAATAATCGCAAAATCAATAACTGATGTTATAGTAACACACAACGAGGCTGTTCCTGGAAGGAACTTCAGCAGAGACGTGAAGAAAGTCACAGTTTTACTGGAGCCAGGTGGGAAATATTATACAAAACAATGCAGCTAGCACACGCTAGCTAGCAATTGAGCAGCATTTTAGCTCTTGATGTAAATAGATATATGCAGGTCTCTTTCATGCTGGTCTGGGTATTTATACGGCCTTTTCTCATCTTCTACCACATGGAACACTTTGTTCCAGGCCACCGGGTCTTTGCACATCGACTCTCTCGGATCGGGTTGTTGTAGATACTGTATTGGACGAGTTGATTCTGCTTTCGCCTCTCGGACTAATTGACATATTGTAATTGACGATGGGATTGCGTGCGGCTTGGGGACTGGGTTCATTGATATTGTGTCGGGGGTGTCGGTCGACCACCGGGTGTCAGTGCTGCAGCTTCAGCAGCCACATCTACACATTGTGCTTATGATTTGGACCCAGATGTTCTGAACTCATACCAACCTCCAGGACTTGCTGCCTCCTTGTGTTCCCATCCTCATCCTTCCATTTCTGGTCTCCACTTGCGTCCTACAGACTTGTCATTTACCATCACTGTCAAAGTGACATCACCATCACATCAGTATAACCTCCCCGTCCTCCAACTCGTAATGTGAAGCGGTGTCTAGTGGGAGTCTTTCAGCACAACCTTCATGCACAGTGATGACTTCATTTCTGTTGTGTCATTTTCCACACATTAAAACTCCTACTAATGGATTTAACATACTCTGCTATTATTTCTGTGTATTTACAAGTTGACTCGTGAGTAAACGCGGCTTCATTTGTTTTGTCTTCATTCGTTACCTGAATAAAGCCTTCCTCTTTAGATACATACTCAACTTAAACTCTGGTGAAAGTGCATCAGAGTTTTAAAACTTTCTGAAGAACCTGCATCCTCGTCAACAAGCTGCTGACTTTTACAGTAGCACAAACAGCAGCGGCCTTCAGCTGCCGGCTGTCAAGTGAGCTACAGGGGAGTTAGAAGGTAAAAGTGGCTGGTGTTGAACGCGTGCTGTCCTGTGGTACTTAAACGCAGCGCTGGCATCTGTTTGGAAGCTGTCATGTGACACGAGGGTGATGAGTTTAAGGAACAGTTCCTGCTCCTCCGACGCTCACAGAATAATCTGTGACTCATTAGAGATCTGCTGGCAGGTCTCAACCACAGCAAGTACGGCGAGTGCTGGCGCACACGCACGAGCCGCGTTCCCCACTTAGACTGAGTCATGCACACAATAAAGCCTGTGAGATGTCTGTCAGAAAGGCCTAAAGCAGATGCCTGCTCACACACACACACACACACACACACACACGCACACACACCAGCGCTGACAGAGATTGATTGGATGTGAGGTGGAAGGCTCCGAGAGCGTGTGTGGCGTTCGAGATCACCTAGGAGATATCAGCGCCACACAAATGCACATACAGATGCAGATTGACAATAACCAGAGAAGTGCGGTGCCAAAGCAAATGAAGCCATTCAAAATGCAATCCCCACGGTCCTAAAAATCAGACATACACATGCATGCACACTGGCCAGCTGAGCACCCCCGCTCCCTTATTACTGCAGACGGATGGACTGACACTTTGGGGAAGGAAAGCGGTGCAGGATGGGAAGTAAAAACAGAAGGAAGGGAGCAGGGGGAGCGTGAGGAGGGGGGGGGGGGGGGGGCAGGTGTGATCTGCCGATGATGGAGAGCACCGTGGATGAGAAGATGATGTGAGGCTGTGTGAGAGTGTTATTAGACAGAGCAGGGTGTGTGCTGTATGGCAGGGGAAATTGGTGTGTGTGTGTGTTTGTGTGTCGCTCTGGTGGGGGAAATTGGTGTCGGCAGGACCCAAATGGCTGTTTTCCTGCCTGACAGAAGATAAGAGGGAATAAAATATATAAACACGATAGCAAGATTGCAGGAGGGAGAGAGAAGAGGAGGTGGAGGAGCGAGGAGAGACGGAAGCTGAATTTTAAGTCCTTTACTGAACACTTCTGTGTATGAGGAAGCCAACAGGGATGAAAGTCATTAATAACCATTTAACCACCAGCAGAACCATCAAGCACCGGATGAACTGTCCAGAGCAGAGATTCTGCCACCGTCTGGTCCTCCAGAGGGAAGAGCTGCACCTGAGGGGAAATGCAAACAGCTGAGAAGATTTAGGACTCAAGATGCTCTAAAGCTCCGTGGGATTTTAAAAGACGTGCTCCTGAATTTACATGAAGTGACGCTGACGCTGGTGTCTGTTCAGAGACTTCAAGAACATGGCTCTGTTTTCCACCAGTCGGACTGTAAGACTTGAACGCCTCATTGTGAAACCTGGATTCTAGACAGATGAAAGTAGAAAAACTGGTTGAAATGTCCAAATCACGCAGGACAAAGCAAAGGTGAACGACTAAAGGAAGCTCTGCTTCCTGAGCAAACAGGAAGAAAGTCACAGTGTTGTACTTGATGTTGGATTTGGACCCAAACCACAGCATCAGCAGCAGAGGGTTATAACTGAGGCCCAGGTTGGGTCCAGGACTGTGTACACTTCACGTGCTTCAGTACAGTAGAGGCAGCTGAAGCTCAGTGGGAGAAAAATCCAGTGACGGGGTCAAAGGTCACATCCAGTCCCCAGATGCTCTGTGGCATAAAACACAGGGGAAGCTGCTCTGTGGTCTCCTGTGTCTCACCTTACAAGTTGACCCTTGTCTATGACACACACACACACACACACACACACACACACACACACACACATCCAATAAAAGTTCCTGCCCTTCCTATTTCTCTGCGTTGCCTTCTGTCAACACTTCAGTGCATTTCTGTGTTATCTGCGTGTTTCGGGCCTTTAACACGTCGAATCACAGCATCGATTTTGAGCTCGCTAGGAAATTGGAATAAATCCTAAGCAGCTCTGCTGCTTCAGGAGCACATTAGTAACCTCTGACGTTGCGCGGCGTTAAGCTTTGGAATTTATGTGACTGCAGACTCAGAATCATGCCTAACGCTGGCTGTTTAATGTGGCTAATGGGTGAGCAAACACTGAGTAAATCAGCGACGCCGGCTCCTCCTCCTGCAGCGCCTCACACTGCAGACCTGTGCTTTGTGCCAAGTGTTTCGAGCACTTTTAGATTTAGTGATATTGAATCAAAATTAGTTCTTCGCCCTCTGTTTTTTTGGAGGATTCTCTGCAGTCTGGCAGTTTTAGATATTCTCCTGTTTTATGGGAGTTACATTTTTTAAGTGAGTCTCACCCTTTGGCCTCCATCTCTGCCTGCACATTTCCTGTGCTTTGACCACTGCCTTGTGAATAAACATCATCTCCCTCATCTCATCTCGTATTTTATAATAATCTTTTCTGCTATTGTGCTAATAGCCTCACATTATTAACAGGCAGGGCTTTTCAAGAGCTGCGTGATGTAAATGTACAGTAGTTTTTCATTACTGATATCGCTTCAGTAATAAAGTTGAGATTAAGGTTTATTCTAAGGCGTGTAGACGTTTACAGATTTAAAGGGATGAAGGTCACCATGATGCTATGAAGACTTTGGTTTATGCAGCAATTTCCTTGACCCCAGCTGCATTTCTCTGAGTGGAGACAATAGAAATAACTGCACTTGAACAATACATTGATGTCCAAATAACCACAGGTGGCATCAGCGCAGGGACCGCGCAGTCAGATCCTTCGCCAGCATCTACGCCCGCAGTATTTTTCTTGTCACTTTTGTTTCTCAGAGCTCCCCAGTACGTAACCCAAATAGATTCTGTCGCTGCCACTGTGCACCACCTGTGCTGGAAGCCATTAAAAGCAGGCTTGCACATGTAACGTCTGTAAGGCAGAAACGGCGAAGAGGAAAAATTGACGCTTTCCTCTCCTTCAGTGGTGGGTAGATTGCCCTTCACAGTCTAATGAGTGCTGAAGGAGTTGAGCATAAAATGGAGGGAGAGACATTCACAGGCCAGCAGGCTGACTCATAAATAACACACCTGAGAGCAGAGGAGGGAGGAGGGCAGTGATGGGAAACCTTTAAAAGGGCTGAAATATATACAGTGGTGCCGACAAAACCCAAGGCCTGCTGCAAAAAAAGTCAGACACCCAGCGAAAAAATGAACAATGTCATTCACCAAAATGCAAATTCAGCCCGGAAACAATTGACTGGCGTGTTTATTGTGGTCAGTGCTGATCTGAAGGTACTGTAGCTGTAATTATGTGGAGGAAGTCAGAAAAAAGGAAAGATCTGCACTTTAGGAAGCCCTCAATAGGAAGCAGCCTCATGGCAGTAATAGTTCACCCACCGGGGCGCCAGCGCAGACGGGCAAAGGCCGAGCCCGGCTCTACGCCTGCGTCTGCGTCTGCGTCTGCGTCTGCACGGAGCCAGAGCCCAGCAGGACGCGCAACGGAACAGAGGCCGCAGTCCTCGAGTCACGTCAGCGTCAGACGAGCAGAAGCTCGGCTCGTGACAGACCGCGCTGGCACCGTCCCCTCGGCTTCGTTAACACACCAATTAACTCAATCCAATTAATTTTTCATTCAGAGTGCTTTGTTTCCATTGTCTTGACACCGAGCATTTTCTGTTTGCATATTAAAGCCTGGAAACAGCTTGACTTCAGTCAGCGTTGAATGATACAGTGCTGGGCTTCAGCGTAGACGCAGATGAGAACTCTCTGCTCTTAATTCCTCTCCTCCGCTGCCTGACATTTAAAACTCATAACTTCCTGTGCACCTGATGATGTTCTGCGCTGGTGACACACATCTACAGCAGTGGAAACGTGTGTTTATATAGTTGGAATTAAAGAACAGCTACAAGTGTGTGGATCAAAGCTTCTGTTTGCGATTCAGCGCATGAAGCACCATGAATAACGACGTCCGCGCCTCCGGTCTGTGTATCGGACACACACACAATGGTGTAATACACACACACACACACACACACACACACACACACACACACACACACACACACACACACACACACACAGGCCTGAGTGACGCCGCGCTCGCCTGCTGAACGTCTTCACGCGTGCAGCTTCTCAGCTTTTGGGGACTGAGGAAGCGAAGTCGCCCATCGTGAGAAGCCTGAAAAGGTCATGAAAAAGCTTTTCCTCCCTTCTCTTTTCTGCACATGCATCCGTGTTGCAGCAAATAAACAGTGATTAAAGACATATTAAACTTCTCAGCAAACAGTTGTTCTGCCACTTTGTTCCGCTTGTTAGATACTTGGGTTTTTACATCAAAGCGGTTTCTGTTTTACACATCAAAGAGGACAGGGCTCGTCTTTCCTGCCTGCTGTCGTGACAAACAGGAGCAGCGAGCTGCATTCAGCCGTGTCACATTCACATCTTCTCACCTCAACACCCAACGCTCGCTTAAAAAAGAACCTGCCACAAGGATGCATAACCGTCATGTACCCGCGTTCTGATTAGCGTCACAGAGGCTCTTTAGTCTTTAATTCTGCTGCGATCTGTGTATTAAAAGATGATGCTGGTGTCACAAATGCCGAAAAACATAGTGGTTGTTCTGTAAAATATCTGGACATTTATTAAATGCCTCAGTGAAGCCCAGAGGAAGGTTTGGAGACATTCCATGGCCCAAAGTGAGGCAGCTGAAAAGATGCTGATGGTTAAAAAGTGCAAGTAAACTGTAAAAGTAAAGTAAGAGAGGTGAAGAATGGAATAAAGGCTGAAGGACATGAGGATGCAAGAGAAGGAGGAGAGGAAGTAGGAAGGTCAGAACAAGGAAGGAACGCCCATTCAAAACGTTGGAAGAAACAGAAGAAGCTGCGACGCATCACCTGACGGATGCAGTCAAACACCTTCACATTCACATGAAGGCCGACAGAAAGGTGGAGAACCAGGTTCCGGTCCACAAGGCGCTGCATAAATGAAGACCTGGATGATGAAATGACTGAGAACAGAGTAGCAGTCAGAGAAAAGAGCGTCAGCTGCTTCTTCCAGGCTGAAACGACTGAACCCCGTGTAATTGTTCCAACATTGTCGGCGGTTGGTCAAAGAGCCTCGACCCAGAACTCGGACCGTCAGACCGGGCCGAGTGTGCGGTGCCGCTCAGTGCCGCTCAGTGCCGCTCAGTGCGGCTGTACTGAGGTTGTGAGTCGGAGCCACACCTGCAGCAGAGCTTCAGCAGCCGCGGCCCAACAGGACTTTCAGCTGCGACGGTGCTTCTGTGCTCGGCTGAGACACGTATTGGCAGCAAACCTCCCTTCAGCAAGCAGCATCCGCTCTGTGGGTCCTGGAAGCGCTTCCCTCAGGAGAAACAGCAATAAAGAGACAAGACCAGCAATCTAACAAACAATCTATGGCCTGTATAGGCTGCACAGGATGATTATTGAATGAGGAGCAGGCGAGTGCTGTGAGACAGGCCCTTCAATAAATAATTAAGCCCTGCAGCCACAGTAGCCCCAGAAAACGGTGCCTATGGAACCCAGATGCAGCTAAAGTGGGCGACTCCGAGTCCAGCAGTGGCTTCAAACAGCAGAAGGTTAAGGTGTGTTGGTAGAAGTAGGTCAGGCAGACTGACAGGTCGCTGTGTGAGTATGTGACACGACATGCAGGTCGACCAGCTGACGGAAACGCAGGAGGAGAGAAAATGACAGAAAGGGGCTACGAGGGGAGGAGGAGCAGGTGGAGGGGTCACAGGAGGTCAGGAGGAGGCGCCACAGGAAGAGGTCGGGTTGTGGAGAGAGAGGGAGGGCAACTGTGAGCAGTGATGCAGCTCCAGTTCCAACTGCAGCTCCAGCTCCAGTTCCAGCTCCAGTTGCAGCTCCAGTTCCAGCTCCAGCTGCAGCTCCAGTTCCAGTTCCAGTTCCAGTTCCAACTGCAGCTCCAGCTCCAGTTCCAGCTCCAGTTGCAGCTCCAGTTCCAGCTCCAGTTCCAGTTCCAGCTCCAGCTCCAGTTCCAGCTCCAGCTTCATTTCCAGTTCCAGCTCCAGCTCCAGCTCCAGCTGCAACTCCAGTTCCAGCTCCAGTTCCAGGTCCAGGT